>NC_068301.1:10802745-10965245 GCF_025860055.1 Xyrauchen texanus
GCTTCCTGTTGGACCAGGATAAGCAGCAGCTGGAAACGTGTGATAGAGCCCAGAGACCTGGCCCAATCGCTCGCTTTAGGAAACAATGGGGGAAGAAGGAACAGCATAACAATTCTCCAACCAGTGCTGTTAGCCTCATTAAGGGCCCACAAGTTGCAGCACTCCCAGTAGTCCTAATTGTTCTAATCAGCAGAAGAAAAGAAAAACAGACCTCGGGTCAGAATCACATCCAGTCTGGCTGGGATTTTCATCTCCACAACGACCAGCACCACAATTGACACACAAGGGTATATCTTCCCCAGAAACCATGTCACGCTGACCAAGCAACAAACCAAAATATGTTATTGGCTTTCACTACCATAGTAATACAATTACGAGACTATTAATCACTGACTTTTAGGTGTCAGCCAATGGTCTACCAAAGTCTAGCCAATGGTCAATGTGATTTTGCCATGTAGGATGTTTCTGGGTTGGTTCTGCAACATCTTTTCAGACCTATCCCCAATCATTAAGTACACTTAAAATCTGAGAGAAATTATACATTTATAAGAATGTTGGGTCCCAATTTATATTTGGTGCCTTTAACTACTATGTACTAACATTAAAGAACATACAATACAATGTATTTATTGAGTAACTAAAAGTCACTTGCTGCTATTGAGGTTGAGGTACGAATAGGTTTATTAAGCTGATTCTGATTTATGGTTTAGATCAGGGTTGGGGTTAGCTTTAGGGGTAAGGTTAACAGAGTAACTACAGATGTAATGAAATGCAGGTAAATTAAATGTAAGTACAATGCAACAACACGTATGTACATATTAAGTACATTGTATTAAATGATTAAGTAGTAGTTAAAGACACCTAATATAAAGTATTAAGTGGGTCCAAATGTTGTTGAAGCTCCAACCCCAGCTATAAGCCAAACCTTGACCCTAAACCCAACCCTAAAATCTAATTTGGCTTAATAAAATGTTGTTCCAGGACCAACAAGGACCAACAATATACACCTTAATATTTCATAAACAGTTAAGATAAGTAAAGTTTAAAGGGATCATCACCACATAATCAACACCAATATAATCTGAAATGAACTGTGTATTGGGTAAAAATAACAGTTCTATAAATTCAACTTCTTCAAGTTGCAAATTTACAATGAGGTTCTATTCGTTAACACTAGCAAATTTATTGGGTATTATGAACTAACAATTAACAATATATTTTACAGTATTTTGGTGGATGTTGATTTATACATTTACAATTGTTCATGGTTGGTTCATAATTCATCAACTGTTAACAAGGAATTAACATTACCAAAATGTAATAAAGGCTGTAAAAGTACTGTGCATTGTTAGATCATGTTAACTAATGTTAATGAATACAACCTTATCGTCGAGGGCTGACCATTCCAATGTGTATTTCATAATAACCCTACAAGTTAAATTGGAGAGTTTGTTGTGGTTTCTTATGGGGAACCCAGCTCACGTGGTGTGGTGACCCCCTCCTTTACTGCAGGATCTACTGCTTTGGCTTGAGCGAGCTGGATCCCACTTCCTGGCAGAACTCAGGCCACAAGCTCGTGTCTACAGCAGCCAAGTCAGTGTGCTTTATTGCAGTGAGGCCCCTTTAAAGCTTATGTAGCCAGCATTTGTAAGAGTTTCCATGAGTAAAAGGGTTTGTAACCCCTCCTCAAGGAACTAAAGTAAAAAAAGAGAAGGCCCCTATCAGAGGAAATAATAAGCAGTAAATGAAGACTATATTATTGGTAAAGCGGTTGGTTGCGGATAACTTTTAGAAGCTAGCAGGCTTATTCAAATATCATGATTTTATTGTAGGACAATCATTAATAATGATTAATAATGAACAGTGTTGGCGAGTAACTGACTAAAAGTAACAGAGCTACTAACTTAACTACATTTTGCACTACTAATGCACTACTTTGCATTACTACTAATTCATTTGAGTCTTTAAGGAAATGTCTGTGCAAGGCATCTTATTTTTTTACATCAAAGTATTCAAATAACACTCATCACTATGATTTTATCTCAGTTATATAAATTAGGATGTTTTCTAGCTTTTTTATTTGCATTTAGTGTAAATGTATATGTTCAAGTTTAATGCTAAACGATATTGCTCTTCCTCTGTCTGCAATCCTCATTGCTTGAGACACTGCTATGAATGTAAAAATACATAATATCATCTGAAAGTTTAATATTTATAAAGATATTGTATATAAGATATGTGTAGTTTAACCAAGTTTAAATTATGAGTAGCTTGTAGTTTGCAAAGCTAGATGATACTAGATGACAGGTAAACAGTTTTGCCCATGAAAACCCTGTAGCCTGTAAAAAAAAGTGCCTGTACTTAAAATCGAATTAATGAGAGTAGTTGACAAGCTCCCCAAACTCCACACCAGAAAGCATCCATTAAAGCTGAAATCTAAAGAAATTAATTCCAAACTTCTAATGGTATAGGGGGCTGTGTTAGCGCTCAGCAAATATTTTACCAGGGGAGAAATGACAAGAATTTTGACAAGAAAACCAATAAAAAATCCTGCATTCACTCCATGAATAACTCCTTGACCATGTTTTCGCTAAATTTGTGGTAGTGGCGTAGTGGGCTAAAGCACTGAACTGCTAAGCAGAAGGTTGTTGTTTCGATCCCCACAGTCACCACAATTGTGTCCTTGAGCAAGGCACTTAACTCCAGGTTGTTCCGGGGGGATTGTCCCTGTAGTAAGGGCACTTACTTAAGTCGCTTTGGAAAAAAGCATCTGTCAAATGGATACATGTAAATGTAACCAAGGGAAAGTACTATGGCTCCTGCCCATGCTTGACGCCCCATGTGATGTTTCAGCAAATTCCAGTGTATAAAGGGTTTTCATTACCACTAGTCTTTGGGTCAATCATGTCTGCTTGCATGCTAGAGAGCCATTATTTATTAGTTTTTACTATTAAACAGCTCATACTTAATTCTGATTGGTCAATTGTGGCATTCAGCAGTAAAATATTTCTGAATAATATCTGGCCACATGAACATATCTGAGCACAAACTAATATTTTACCGGTCATCCAGGCATTGCAGGTAGTCTATCCTACTTATGTTTAGGGCTACAAAAAATTATATCTTGATATTTTGAAATATATTGATGATTTTCAATATTGATATTCGGTATTTGCTCAGAAATGACATTTGGATTCCATCCAAAAATTGTGCAGTGTTAGTGTGCAGTGTTAGTTTGTATTTGACAGATTACAATGTTCCTTATTACAGAATTTGTGAAACGCTGTCACCGGTTTCAAATGTTTGGAGTTGCGGAAATGTGTGAAATTCTGCAATCTCTACAAGCCAAAAAATCCATCAATATTTCCATTTATTTATTTGTCAAGCTGTCGTGTAATTAGTAGAATAATGAATAGTCAGACATCATCACTGCAAAATGAACACCAACAAGTAGATCAAAACTCTGATGCAAAGCGGAGGTTGAACAATTTCAATGCAAATAAATTTCATGTCCATATATTTATTTATTTGATAAGACGTTGTGTGATACGTGGGATAAAATACAGTCAACATTATCACAAATAAACCCTTTTAGGGTGATACAAGACCTGTCCTGATCCCTGTGATAGGGTTTATTTTGCGGTTGATTGTATTTCGCGGCTGACTGTACATTATCCCTTAGTTATTTTACAGACAGATCTAATATAAAAATTCCATCCATCTGTTGAACATTTCTTCCACAGATACTTAAAATGTAATGCAAAGTTGAAGGGAAACTAATGAAGTCATTCATTAACTTGCCAGATTATTTATGTCTTTCTTGATATATTAAACAACATGGAACAGTTGTAGCAGTCAAAGTACGGTTAGCGCTGCGCTAGATCTTAAAAGTCCTAATTTTGTGAGGGAGCACTCAGGCAAAAACATCAAACAATTAGAACCATCTGTTCGGCATTACATCACCAGACTACGATGCACATGGTCCCTAAATTGAGCTGGAATATTGCGCTGTCACTTACCATCATCTAGGTACATTTGATCCAGTTCCTGCGGTTCCTGCTTGATGCTGACAGCCAGTATGGTGGGGGCTGCTCCCTCTTCTTGCAGGAGGGGGGACGATCCTCCCCTTAATGGTGCTTTGGTTATCTGAGCAGCCAATGCCGAGGCCTCGCTGGTGGCCTGTGATTGGGTCAAACTGTGGCTGGGAGCAAAGGGGAGTTCTGGTGCTGAGTTTGGGGTGGAAGGATGGGACCCTGGAGAGGACACAGTGCTTCCTGTTGGGTAAAGGATAGACAGTGGGTAGCGTCCGGGTGTGGGCTGAATGGTGGAGACATGTGGGACCGTAGGAGACTGGGGCCCCAAGTTTGATCCTGCTGATAGGCACTTAGTGGAAAGATGAGGTGAGGAGAGATCTTGGAGTTTAGGGCTGGTGCTTGGGGAGGAGGAGCAGGATAAGGAGGTGGGCTTTGCCGGCAGTCTTTGAGGGCTGGTCCCAAATGAGCCCGTGACACAGGGCCTTAGTTCTGAAGGCATCATGGGGGTCAATGTTGGTGGGCTATAGTAGGGCTTTGGATGCAAAGCCAACTCGGCGGGATGGAGTGGTGTACATACCTGGGGAAGGTCGTAGTCATCGTGTGGCTCTGATTTTATGGTTGGAACTATGGAGGCGAAGGAGAAAAGAGTGCGTATGAGAGAAAGAATGAAATAGAAAATGAAAGAAAGACATAAAGAAAGAAGGGGAAAGAAAGAAAGAAAGATCAGATAAGAATAAAATGGGAAAAGGAGCAAAACGAATAAACACATGTTCTGGGTTCATGTGACTTGATGTGAGCCTGTGCGAGTGAGTGGGTTTGTGGCTAGGATACCCACAGCGAAACAAACATTCTCATCAATGAGACTATGTGTCTGAGGCTACGCGCTCCCGCCCAACTGAAAATATTTAAAGAAAGAGGGAAAAAAAGGGGCGAAGCATCGCCACAAGAGCCTTCCAGCTGCTTTCAAAAATAAAAGGGCTATTATTTTTGGAACTCCCCCCAGCACTAATAACATATAAATGTGCATTATGAAATAGTTTACTGCTACAGTAGCCTCACATCCATAGCTTAAAAAAAATCCCCATCAAGTAAAATATCAGCATTTGTCTCTCAGTAGAAGATTCAGTGTGTCATTTTAAAATGAGGTCTGAGATTTAAGAGAGCTAAATTGCAGCTGGGATAAGAATTGGACTAAGACTGGATTGAAGAGAAACAGATCAGCAGATTGTATGTATATTGTGCATGGAGTTCAAACTAATCAATTTCTTTAAGCTGAAGTGTATAATTTTTTTTATATTAATATACTTTTTTTTGTATCCCAGCTAAATATGCAGAAACAAAACTGTAAGTAAGGCATTTATAGGTTGATATCCCCCAAAAAATATAACAACTGTGGCATATTCAAAACATTATTTAGTTTTTTTGAGCACCCCAACCAGCCCAACTCAGCATAATTGTCTCAACCAATGGTGTGAGTTTGCGGTGGGACTATCTGTTATTTGACTAATAGAAGACGGGGGAGTTTTCAGGTAATTCATAAGTATTTTTGCGATTCCATTCGGTGACGCCAGTGGCGCAGAAATTACACACTGAAGCTTTAACATAAACATTGTAGCAGAGGGATTTTGAGAGGTGTGTATATCAATTGTACTAAATCAGCTGTACCTTTAAAATCGTTCTAGTATACAAGTCCACTATTATGTATGTCTAAAAAGAGCACTGCTAAACTTGATAATTCAAGTGCTCAAGTGTTGCCTTCCAGCTTTAAAAAGAAACAATTGTGAAATGGGCACCCTGACCAGGCTGAGAGAGCAGCTAAGACAGCATTGGCTGGTTTAAGATGTTTTTTCAGCAGGGTACACTGAATAAATAGAACAATTCTTTGATGTTCACAGATGTTGAGCTACTGCAGAGAATTCACCTATTGTTGAAAAACTTGTCTTCAAGATGTTATTTTTATCACCTTTTAGCTTCTGGCTGCATTTCTCAACAGACAGCAATAGTTTATCTTTGTTCAGGATTTAAACATCACTCACACTAACATGCCTAAGCCCTACATTTTAATTTTGCATTCTGTCAACAATACAGAGAAAAGGAGAACTCTTTGAGCTGGTCAGAACAACCGCAGGTTTAAAATAGAGGCCAGACACCTATTTTAGGCCCAGCGGGGGGAAATGAGGCACATGACAGACTGATGCAGTGCCATACGGACAAGCAGATGTCTGTCACTCTGCCTCATGTTTAACCTCAAAAGCATCTCAGCTGGTTCAGATTCATAAGAGGCCATTCACAAAAAACACATTCTTGTGTTAAAAAAGCTAGATGATGAACAATGAATGGAAAAGATTGCAGATGTCTCAAGGCACGTATTTAAATATTTAAATTCTTTTTGCTTGACATACGTATTAAAAACACTGAGGTCATGTGCAAGACACAGAAAAAGCAACAAGCTGCATCGCATAGTTTTACATAGAAAAACTATTATAAAGCAGCATAGAGGCATGCAAAAACACGTCATGTGTGAATGGCCCCTAACACCTCATTACTAAAGCTTAAAGATCCATTGCAGACTCATTCGATGTTAGGTAAAGACACATTAGTCTGTGTTACTTTGAAATGAAATATGCAGTCTTAGAGTTCAATATAAATTTTTTGAAAATATATTAAACACATGGATGTTTCTTTTTTACAGTCACACACAGAAAATGTTGGCACTACAGATAACAGTGAAATAGGTGTCCTGGAAAATCACTCTATGCAACATCAAAAAAGTGTCAGGGGCCTGGCCTGCACTTTAACAAATCAGTAAACTAGCCAATCAGAAACAAGAATTTGAGTGTGGTTTTAGTAAAAAAAAAAAAAAAGAAAATCTGAAATCGCTCACAGCACCTTTAAAATGGCATCAGTCAAATCAGGATAACTGAAGTGAATCCTGACATAAAAAAAATAAATTAAAAAAAACTGAAATTATTTTGGTATTATCCTGGTCTTTTCACTGTTAATAATCTGCATTGGATAGACCTATATCTTTGCATGTCTCTATTCATGTTGTCTAAAAAAAGCTGTAGTGTGAGCACGACAGCCTGCAGTTGCAGTGCCCACACTTCAGGAGACAGGTCTGGGACAAGCTAGGACTGACTCAAGCCTTTGAACCACCCACTGGTTACGCACACCGGGCCTTGGGGAATTAGCAATGGTTTGGACCTTTCAGATGTCAAGCAATTTTTTTTTTATTTCACCTGGCAACCAATCTGGATTTGAATAAGAGCATTCGCATACTGGACCCCACCCTGCCACTGCCCTTCTACTGCTCTTAAAGCAGGTATGGAAAAGAACACATTTTATGGAAAAGTCTTTTAACAAAAAGGAAAAAAAAGTAAGAAAAACCTTTTCACACTGTTCCACCCACTAAAAAGTCTTCAAAATTTCATTATAATTAATTCAGTCACAGACTGGAAAGAGGAACGTGCATAAATGAAAGGGAAAGAAAGCAATATTTTACCATTTGTGGGTAGGTATGTGAAGCGTTGGTACTGGCTTCTCTTTCGTTTGCCGTTGCACACGTAGAAATTCACATGAACCAGGCTGGATATTCTTTGGTTCCGGTATGGTGGAACTTCCACAAGCAAAGACACCTAAAATTCAAATTTCAAAATAATTTTAACATTCAAAATTAAACTTAAATTGACATGAAAGTCAAGGATTTCTAGCCAGCTCAATCGCTGCTACCACTTTTGCAAGCGAAGTATGCAATTTCTACGCCACTAGCATTACCAAACAAAATCACACAATGATGACAATAATGATTTCCAATCACTCCCCCATCTACCATTGGTTAGACAAACACAGCGTTCTGCCCAAAACTCAAACTATTGTCTGAGCCAATGTTACTGTGTCGGGTTGCTCGGGATGCTCAAACAAACAAGAGCAATGTTTTGATTTTGCCACAGAGACACAGTATTTATGCTTTTCCAGAAATCAACCTACAAATGGCTTGCTTATAGTTGTCTCTGCATATTTAGCTAGGACAGGATAATTTTAACATAAAAAATTACACAATTCCCCTTTAATCCGTTTGATACTTGATATGGCAATTTGGGGTGTCCAAAAGTCGTGTACGCATCCAATGATTGTGGCTTTGTGCACGCAGGGTAGTTGAGGTTCAGACAGACCAAACTGCACATAGCAGACTGTGTTATTTTAGTGCTTCTCACCCTGAATGAGAGAGTGTCCGGGGACTCATCCAGAAAGTTTATTTCCCCAGCGTTTCTCCCCTCTGTCTTCAGATGCCAATGAACGTTTGACAGCTGAGCTGTCTGAGAGTATAACTACAGTATTAGAGAGGTGCTGCGACTGTCTAACTGACTATCTACCCCCCTTTCTCTCTCTCTCTCTCATTCTCTGTCTCTCTCATTCTCATTCTCACTCTCGCTTTCTCTTTCCTTCCACCCTGAGATGAACCTTGTGTGGCGGATAGGAGATTGATAGAGGAGCTGAACAGTAGCCAAAAAAGGAAGTTGTCAGGCTTCTTGTAGGTTTTAGAGCCATGTGCAGGTGAGCTTGCTGACTATTTATATAAGCACACCGCCTAAGCCACAAAGCAATGCCAGATGAAGCACAATGTGCGAAAAGTTCTTTGGTAAAAATTACACGATACGTGGATGTTTTGTTCTACACATAAATTACACACAGTTATAACTCAAATGTGAATTTTGAAGTTGTACTGAAGTGCATACATTAAAAACAATTTAAATAAAAAAAACACAGCCGTTTCTAAATTCACGTTTGAGATATGACTGTGTAATTTATGTGGAAGAACAAAATGTCCATGTATCATCAAGTAATGTTTATCACAGATCATATTTTACTCTTAAGTTGGAAAACACATTATAAAACCTCATAAGAAAATACTGAGGGAACCCATAGAAAATTTGCCTTATGGGTTTGCCTACAAATTGACATCACAACTGAACAGCTCTATAGGGCACAACAGTCTGGTTCAGAAAGTAAAAATACTATTTATTTATCCCATAGACAAATTTATTTTCAACAATATCTTATAAACCTTTAAAGACAGACCTAGCCTGAGCTACGAGGTTGTTCACCAACCTCGTATATGCTTCCATTTAATCCATTAGTCTGCGTTATTTCAACTTCATTATTTAAAAATCATGTTTGATAGCAGAATTCATGGCAAACAACTACATTACCCATGGTACAGCAGAGAAAGATCCACCAATCAGAGAACTGCAGCTAATTAAACCCGCGAAAAGTGCCTCAGAGTGAACACCCACTCCCATGACGCAATGTGAATGATGTAATCGAGTCATTCCCTTCACCCTTAAACTACTTTGGGGTGGTGGTGGTGTAGTGGTTTAAACTACATAACTGGTAATCAGAAGGTCGCTGGTTCAATCCCCACAGCCACCACCATTGTGTCCTTGAGCAAGGCACTTAAATCTAGGTTGCTCCGGGGGAATTGTCCCTATAATAAGGGCTCTGTAAGTCGCTTTGGATAAAAGCGTCTGCCAAATGCATAAATGTAAATGTACTTATATATTTGTACATATTGGAATATTTAGATATTTAATTTTTTAAACATATTGTCTCTATATTTATAATCAACAACCTAAAATCAATAGTTTTATATATTCCCATGGGTTTTTATTCAGTGACATCATTCGCAATACTACATGGGATTGTAGTCCATGACATCATGAAAGACGGTAAGTACACAGTCTTGTACCTTTGTCATTATGTCCAATTTTCAAATATTTTCAGCCTCAAAACAAATTTTGTGATGTTCATAAATGTTTCATAAATGTTTATGAATTGTTTTATTAAAAAGGTGAAAGTAAAAATTAATGGGGAAAATACTTCTGAAACTCAGACGGCTGAAAAAGTGAGTGGGCACTGTTGAGCTCTATTGCGCTGGGTAGCATTGCCCACAGTGAAAACTCATTGGTCATCATAACAGTATATTAAAACTTAAATATATTCCGGTTGGCTGTGATTTTGTCATGTTATGCAGCAGCTTCACATTCAGTGTGGACAGGCAAAATGCTCGTCGCTGCAAACTTGTCATGTTGTGCCTGGTTAGAACATGCTTAAAAGGTGATGTGCGTAATTTTTTCAATGTTAAATTGTTTCTACTATACCAGTTTAATATGCAGTGACAACTATAAGTAAGCCATTAATAGGTAAATACCCCGACAAGTTTAAACATTGTTAGTCAGTGCCACTTTAAAACATTGCTCTATTTGTTTGAGCATCACAATCAGCCAGATATACAGTAGCAACATTGGTTCAACCAATGGCGGATTTTTGGGGTAGGACTATCTGTTTGACCAACTAATGGTTAGATGGGTGGATTGTCTGAAAAAAAATATTGAAATCATTTTTGCAATACAATTTAGTAATGCAAGTGTCATATAAAAATCCACTTTACCTTTAAAGCAGTCCTCATACTGACATTGACTTCTACATTCTGATTTCACATAAAATTCGGCAAATGTGTGCCGATTTTTCTTTAGCCGAAATCGGTATACATTGACCGAATTTGAAAATACTGCATCCAGAGGCTAAAGCAGTAAGTGTTTCAGAGCATATAAACAAGTGTGGCATCCATTTATATCCAGGAGAGTTCGCCAGAAGCCAGTTGTAAAAATAATTGTTTTCAGCTGAACAGGGTGTAAAACAGTAAAGAGAAATGCTTATTTTATTTAATCTACTCCCTAACCAAAACCCAAATGTAACCTTAACCATTACTAGAGACAAAATGCAATGTTAGGGATAAAAATGCAACCTTATCACACTTGTGATTGTTTATAAAAACATGATTACTTCCTAGTTGGAATGGTTATCCCATGCAACTGACGCAACGTGCTACCAGTCGTGCCACGAGGGAAAGTAATTGTTGTTGAGCCGTTCCAAATATGTCAGATGGGAGATAGGGCATGTCAGTGAGTCGGCATACTGTTGCTTATCCTAGGGTACCGATACTTTCGGAAACAGCATGCAGACTTCCCATGTGATCATGTTGCTTCTACAGCTGTATTTCTATATAATCGCCTCTAATGTCATTTTATTATTTAAATTATTTAGATCAGGCCTTATTTTTTGGGTCTGCCGTGAGTGTGTCAGTTTGTGAGAAACCAAATAAAGCAATCCAAAAATTACATTAGACTGAGTAGGACAAAGTATAAGCCAGTTAGCCAAATCAAGAGAGCCATGTGGTTTAGCGTGTGTAAGAAAATGTTTCACATTAAATAAATATACATATACACACACAGCAGGGCAGGGAGGGGCCAAAATCAAAGGCACCCTTGTGAAAAAAACTGTCTAGCACATTAATACTCCATTCAAACAGATGGTCCCCATTCACTCCCTGAGCATTGAAACCAGGCGTGGAGGCTCTCATAAAGTTATGAACCAAGAGACATCAGACAAAGACAAGCTTTCAGGGAGCTTTTGGCTCAGGCAGGGAAGAAACAAACAGTAATTCATAAAAAAAAATATATATATATATATATATATATATATCAACTATAGAGTCCTCTCTTCATTGTATCATTAACATATGAGCTCAGACAGAAGCTAATAAAAGTTTAGCAAACTCATTTTTTCTGATAGCAGTGCCCAAACTTTCACAATTTACAAAGCAATTAAATAGTCACAATGTAATTATATATTCTTTTTATGATAATTATATTTTACTTAAGTTCAAAAGAGAGGCGGTGTCCAAAGTTGGTAAACAGCTTTTGCTTTGATCGATCTCCTTGATTAAAACATCCTAAGATGTATATGTTTAGCCATTCAGCCAGAAATCCATTCTATCACATTCCAGACTGAGTAAGTAATTAGAAGACATTTAAGCTAAGTCCATATTTCTTAGCTAGACAATGATGTAAGCTGGTCTGAGAATGAAAAAGGCTGAGGTCTATGGTCAGACATACTGTAGGTTACCTAACAAGTGTGTGTGTGGTATGAGGAGCAGGTGCAGTGTTTTGCACACAAACACTGTCTAATCCCAGAGAATAACCTGTGGTCCCTGAGCTCTCATAGAATGAATCTTCCATAGAGAAAACAGGGAATGGGTTTGCGTATGCAAGTGTAAGTGTGTGTGGGTTTTCCCCAGAGAGCAAAAGGTAGGAAAACACACATACATAACATCTGCTTTAGATACAAAAAAATAAAAAAGCTTTTAACACATCCAGCTTACAAAAAACACTAAAATCTTTCTTTCAACCTCCTTTATTATATGGGCAGTTGACAAATAACATGTACTGTAAACGGACATTTTTTAATCAACATTTCATTTAAAAAAGGTCCTGCAGTGTGACAAATTATTGTGTAAAGTACAAATTAGCAAAATGCTAAATCATTTTTGATGGAGAAAAGCATGTCATACCACAGGACAAAGTTTAATCAAATATTACATTTAAACTGCCCATATAACAATATATATTTTTTATATAATACAATCATCTTGTGGATTTTCTGCCTTTTCCAAGTATATACAATGGTTAAAAATAAGCAGGACTTACAGATTTAGAAGACTCTCTGTTGACTTTGGCCTCCATTTCCCATATGTGATGACCATCTAAAGAGAATGAAAAGACAAAGCACATAATGTGTGTTACATTATTGATATTCACCTTACATATACCATGGAGCAAGCTTTATTCCAGCATTCAACATGTAAATGAATGTAAAATTACAATCGCAGTACATAAAAAAAAGCACAGTTTTAAGACCGGGAAAGATTTGCAAATGCTTTACAGTTTCAATAAACAATACATTTTTACAACCATGTTTAGAAAGAAAATAGCTGAAT
Source organism: Xyrauchen texanus (assembly GCF_025860055.1). NCBI lineage: Eukaryota > Metazoa > Chordata > Actinopteri > Cypriniformes > Catostomidae > Xyrauchen > Xyrauchen texanus. The sequence continues at coordinate 10,815,616 of NC_068301.1, forward strand.
TTACTCCCAGACATTATCTTATTGCTCTAGACAATCCATTGTCTAATATTAAAGACTCAGAGATCCCAAAAGTCTTTGGAGAGTTATCACTAAACTACAGCCAGGCCTGCGATTACATCATGTCCTGTCTGCCTCTGACCCGCTTAGGCAGATGGGGGACTGATGCAATCCTAATGATCTTACCAGAGCCAAGAAGTTTGTGCGTGTGACGTGTCTTTGCTATGATGGGACTAGTCGCTTACATCAGCCCCTTGTGGAATCTCGCAACTCATGACAAACAGTGTCTGAAGGGTCCAATAAAAGCCCTGGTAAACTAGGTTTCAGGTAATGAGCAGCGGCTGTTCGGGAAAAGAGCGTGTGGTGTGCTCACACGTCACAGACTAGGAACTGTGTCCTTTCTCTCTGTCTCAAATCTCTGAATTTTCTCCTCATTATAAAGGGTTTTATTTAGCTATTTTCAGCTTTCTGAATTCGACGCAAACAGGCTTTCCCACACCAACGTTTAGGAACAAAAGACATATTAAGGTTTTGCTATTTTTAGTCAAGACATCACTGAAAAGATGCTTTAACTTAGGCCGTAAAACAGGAAAAAACCGCAGAGTAGATTGGTCGCTGCAGCAACCCGCTTCGGTAAACCACAGAATTAAATCATAAACACACATAAAATCATAAAGCAGCATTGTGTCTGAGAAAGAAAGAAAATGGTGGGAAATCTAATGAAATTCCTTAAATTTATTTAGAACAATAGACAACACATCTTTTTAAACTTTCCATTGGCTCGTCTAAGGTAATATTTTTACTTAAATGCACATCGCTATCATACATTTCACATTGATGTTGCTCTTGGGTTTAAACAGAATGTGGTTGAAAAAAGCACCGTATTGGTTTTCCATGATAATTTTCTATAATAAATATGCTCTAGTAGACCCTGAAGCCTAGACTCCCTATATTCCTAGACATTGAGTGGTTTATTTATACCACTGAGAAAGATCAAATGTATTGTTCTCACCTCTTTTAAATATTTATACTAGGTCCCAAGCTTCAAGTCAGACAAATTGCAAGTCAAATTTCCAGACAAATGGCTTGTCAATTTGTCATGACGTTTCTCAACAACACACACGACAAACGGATAATATAGCATCAGTTTAAGAGGTATGCTAACAATACTGGAAATAACGTATGATTACGTGAGTGAATTTGGCATCAGGGATCATTTTCCATTGGCGGTTCTCAAACCTCTAGACATATTATTCAGATTTTAAAGATGGAATGTTGAGACTATTTTGATTGCATTTTAAGAGAAAGGTTAGACAGTGGGGTCTAGTTTTCATGGGCAGACAGTGAGGGCATCCCTGGCTAGTCACGCTGCGGTCTGTGATGTGGTGAAATGGTCTGTCATTACAGCTGGAAGGTAATGCAATGCTGGGAACCTCCATTTCCACTGTCTCCTCTTATTCTTTTGTTTCAGCTTCTCTCTCTCTCTCTCTCTCAGAGTCATCATACCTTTAGTGGCATGATTGTCAGCATTCAAAATATTACCAAAGTATATACTTGCAGTATACACAATGCTGCAATATTTATAGTCCTGAAACAGACAATACAGTCAAAATATGGGATGAAGTAAATTATATATATAAAATGAGAAAATAAAACAAAGGGACAAAGTAAAGGTAAAAAAGGGGGTGAATTTACATTCAAAATATGGTATATCCAAATTCTTTAAAGACTTAAATAGTAACCTTTGGGAACGCTTTCATGATGTTGACATTTCCTACACTGTAACATGTTATCCTCCATCTAAAACTATTTTTAACATCGTTTTGCTCATACTTCTATAAGTATTATGTATGCAGTTTTCATATCCTCATATACATTTGGAAACAACATGGAATGTATTTGTTACACCACAGGTCTATTTAAATGTGTTAGGGAAGGCAAAAAGGTGATTAAAAATAGGAGAACTTGTGTTGGTGACCAGTCACAGGTTCTAAAATATACACATTCCCTTATACATTCATATACATTTTAACCAATTTTCTTTATGGAAAACCTCACACAGAGTGTCGGCTACCCACATATACTTATACACTCTCTGCGCAGTTTATTAAGAATACTATGGTCCTACTAATCGTGGTATTCTGCTGTTGTAGCCTCTCCGCCTCCAGGTTCAATGTGTTGTGCATTCTGAGATGCTATTCTGCTCACTACAATTGTACAGAGTGGTTATCTGAGTTCCCGTAACATTTTTGTCAACTCGATCCAGTGTGTCCAATCTCCACTGACCTCTCCCATCAACAAGGCATTTTCGTCTGCAGAACTGCTGCTCACTGGACATGTTTTGTTTTTGGCACCATTCTGAGTAAACTCTAGAGACTCTTTTGTATGAAAATGTAGGAGTGGTGTAGAAGTGGTGGTGGTGTAGTGGGCTAAAGCACATAACTGTTAATCAGAAGGTTGCTGGTTCGATCCCCACAGCCACCACCATTGTGTCCTTGAGCAAGGCACTTAACTCCAGGTTGCTGCGGGGGGATTGTCCCTATAATAAGTGCACTGTAAGTCGCTTTGTATAAAAGCATCTGCCAAATGAATAAATGTAAATGTAAGATCCCAGGAGTTCAGCAGTTATAGAAATACTCAAACCAGCCCATCTGGCACAAACAAACGTGCCATGGTTGAAATCACTGAGATCCCAATTTTTCCCCCATTCTGATGGTTGATGCAAACATTGACTGAAGCTCCTGACCCGTATCTGAATGATTTTATGCATTGCACTGCTGCCACACAATTGGCTGATTATAATTGCATGAACATGAACTAGGTGTACAGGTGTTCCTAATAAAGTGCTCAGTGAGTGTCCACTTTTATAATCCCTCTCCCACTCTCTTCCTCTCTAGGACCAGTGCCATGAGTGCCAATGTCAGACTGCCATTTTTCTACTTTTTTTATTTTTTTTTTCCAGATCTTTGCTCTAGAATTTCTTCTCAACCTCAGTTCTTTTGAAACAGAACACTCTCTGTCTCTATCTCACCTCGTCTGTGGAACAGCAGAGGTACAAATTTTGTTATAGGCTTCCATCCAGTGGGACATCCTCAAGTGCTAGTACAGGACTATGGAGCCTGTGGTCATAAGAGCCCTCATCTCTGCTGTGCCTGAGCCATGTGAATGGAATACCTGCCCGGTCTCACTGTACTAAAGAACTGATGAGCACACTGTGTACTTCAACAACATGCAATTAACATGCTCAGAAAATCTTGATACCCAAGACTCAGTCATTGAGCATGTCACAAGGCTCTACTCGCTTAGAGGCATACGAACGCATTAAATCAAGCTACAGAAGGTCATTCTGACATCAACCTCAAACTTAATTTTTTTGTACATTTTATGATAAAAATGTGTGGTGTTTACCAGAGCAAAATCTGCCGTCATTATACTAGGATGGACAGACAGACAGACAGACTCTGTTTATTGTTTTCTAATGTCATTGCTTTCCAAAGTATGTGTAATGGATAGCGTTATCTAAATGCTTTGTTTTCGGTGGAGCCAGATGCTATTAGAGTGTGGATGAGAGACGTAAACATAGCAAAATCAATGTGTTTTTTAAACAAAAACGGATCAATGTGGACGTGGCTTCAGCCCATTTGAACATTCTGTCAATGTAAGTCTATGGGATTATTTTATTGGTGGCTCTACGAAATCTGTGATTCCGGTCAGTTAGAAAAGATTTCCACAATATTCTCAGTGAGTCTACTGTATTTCGCTAGATGGGTTGAATTTCTGTTTGGCTAGCGAAAGTGCGATTGGTTGGCATTTTGTGTGCAGCCAGTCTCTGCTTGCTTGCGTGTCATGTGGTAAGATTCTTGCCTTTTAAATGTTGTAAAAAAAAATCTGTTTAGTTTTTTCTCCCCTTTTTGGGATGCTCAATTACCAATGCGCTCTAAGTTCTCATGGTGGCATAGTGACTCAATCCAGGTGGCAGAGGACGAATCTCAGTTGCCTCCGCATCTGAGACGTCAATCCATGCATCGTCACGTGGCTTGTTGAGTGCATTAACACGGAGACATAGTGCGTGAGGATGCTTCACGCTGTTCCCCGTGGCATCCACACACAACTCTCCAGAGTGCGAGAACCACATTATGGTGACCTGGTTATGAGGAGGTTACCTCATGTGACTCTAACCTCCCTAGCATCCAGGCCAATTTGGTTGCTTGGGAGACCTGGCTGGAGTCACTCAGCACACCCTGGTTTCGAACTTGTGACTCCAGGGGAGGTAGTCAGCATCTTTACTCGCTGAGCTACCCAGGCCCCCAAATGTTATAAAATGTTTTACAATTTCCCAGACAATGTGTGGGAAATGGTTATCCTAATAATCAAACGAAACTTAAGTTTTATCTAAAACAGCAATGTTATGATCAGAAACCACTCACAAAGCAAAGCGCTCCAGTCCCAGATGCTGCTTCTTCCATTGGCTGCCTAAAGAAAGATTGACTTAGGAACATCTGTTTGGAAAAGCTTGGAATAATTTGTTTGTGTGCTCTTTTCACTTTATTGGTAAGAAGTCAACAGCGAGGATTACTTATATTATCAACCGCTACGGTCCGGCTTCAATAGATGTCCAGAAATGGAGCGCAATGAATTACATAAACAATAGCATTATTGTGCTAACAGGAGTGTATGTGCTGAAAGATCATTAGAAATGTTTATAGTTTGTTCATTTCTATTCAGTGTTGCCCTTTGTGAATTCTTCACGTGTTTTGAAATTACATTATGACTTAGTATAAAAAGGAACTGTGTTTTTCCTGAACTGTCTGTGAGTAGTGACAAAGTTTTCAACTGTTTTCATGCTGTGATGCTAATGGATAAATTCTATGTACAGTAGTGAGATGTTTTATCACTTTTCAAATGAATTGTATTATTATTTTCCTCTTTCCTGCATTTTTTTCTGCCTGCAATTCACTTTCTTTTGAGTGTCTTTGCCGAATGTGCATGTCTTCCCTTAAGGGGAAAAAGGTGATTTGGAAAACAGTGTGGACATTAATTCAGTATCAATTAAATTTATTTGTACTGTACAGTGCTTTTAATAATATATACTGTTTTATAGTTGCGAGGAAGAACAATATTGCTGCACTATAATTCTGTGATCATTTGTTCTCAAGTTTCTGTAATTTTGAATGCTGCGTTAGTACATAACATAAAGATTGTTTACATTTAACCAGAAATTCTGCCCACATAGCCCACAAAGTGTCATGGGACTCAGGAATATCTTGGATAGCGCATAGGTATATTTGTGACGAGTATGTTGGATGTAGCTTAAAAGCTCTCTGAGGAGTAACAGTTGATAATTTTGGTCTTGGTTTTGGGAAAAACCCTAAACCATGTCTGAAGACCAACAGAATGGTGGCTTTGCCAAGCTAGCATAATCATGTCTTGTTACTCAGATCTTATCATACAGAGCTCATGACTACAGTTAATGCTTTCAAGTCCTCAGCTTAAAAAGTAACTAAATTCAAAAGTGAAGTATTGTGGAGAGCAAACCCACCCCCTCCTCCGGGCAAAAAGGATCGGCGTATGGCACGAGAGAGAAAGGCGAGCTCAGGCTGGGATGACCCTAATTGTTGATGCTCAGGCGAGCCAGTTTTCCAAAATATGCTAATGAACAGCAGCTGTGAAATCTTCAAACGAGGAGTGCTGCTATTTTATGCCACGTTAAAATTCTGCAAAATGCTCTAAAATATCCATTTTCATTGCGTTTAAGGGAAGAACAAATAAAGACTGCAAGTTTTGCCAGACCATTGTTGTGGATGGGCTGTTTATGAACGTCTAATATAATTTTTTTGTTGTTCCTTAATGAGGAGACAATACAGGGATTCCCTAAGGCTTGCGGTTGTAACTGGTTTGTTTGTCAGAGTGAGCCATTGTTGTCGAGGGTTGAGGAAGAGCCAAACCTCAAGGCTTCTTCACACAGAAGATATTGTTCTGAAGTGTTAAAGGAAAATGGAGTGACTTCTGCATGAGATTTTTATTCACGAAGCTTCTCCGAACAAACTCATCTCACACATAATACTCAAATAAATAACTTTCTATATTCAGTATTAACGTATTAGTGGTGCTTAGTAAGTCAAGCATCACACATACTTAGGGTTAGGGGTGTGAACGTACACAAATCATTTTAATTTGTACTACAGTCATGAATGATAGCTCAAACCACGTGGCTTGTTGAGGATTACGTGATCATATTTACAATTTCGTTTGGTGGATGACATAACACGCAAAATAAATCCCAAAGGCTTGCATTGAGGAAGGGACCCAAGCCATATGTAGGGACCTAGATATCGATATCTAGAATTGCTTGGGGAAGACTTGGTAAGCAATCACCTACAACACCCTGGTGACCTCCCACAACACCCCTAGCATTGCAGCGACTTTTGCAAAGGCAAGCAAAACCTCAGAAAATGTCAAAATGTAATAATCTTCCTGCTGGGAATGATTCATCAGTGCAAATATTTTGTCTTTTTAATCTTACATTAAAATGTAATAAGTTGCTTCACCTCTGAAGCAACTGTCTTTTTGGCAACACCAAGCCCTATTATTTTTTAACCCCGCCCCTTGAACTACTAAATGTAAACAGTAATAGCCACTTTGTACAATCCAATCTATTCCCAATGGATAAAATCAAATCCGCCTAAATTTTTTTCTCATTCAATACCTTGTTTACTTATAAATACATCACGTTATTTAAGTAAAGCGGGTTGCAAAAGCCGTTTCCATGTTGACTTTAAAACTACCATCTGGATGTTCACCTTCTGATTAAGTGTGAAGAAGTCAGTTTAAAAGGTTTTTATGGTCTGAAGCCGAGGCCAATATTCACCTGCACAGTGTGGAACCACCCATGACTACAGAAAGATCTGTAAATCCACTAACTGTACTAATAAAGACTGACTCATACACACAGGTCTGTACCTGGACAACTTAATCTAATTAGTAAGAATAAGATGCCCCAGGTCACAGCATGGTTCCACATCTGATAGCATTATTTTTTGCACACACACACACACACACACACACACACACACACACACACACACACACACACACACACACACACACGGACAAAGAAATAGGGGAAAAGGAATTTTCAGTGGTTTTGCAGCTGAGCAGGCAGTGAGTCCACTGGGTCCAGATGTGAAAACGCTCATCTCTCATGAGGGAGTTTCTTTGTGTCTGCCTCGCTTTCTTTTTCTTTCGCTCTTTTTTGCTCTCTATTTTTCCTTCTGTTAGGAATCCCCACTGTTCTTTAACACACCCACACACACATATTAACTGTAACACATCTGGGCCAAGCACACATCAGCCTTTTCCAGTCAATGGAAACATTTTAGATTCCAAGATCAACCACCATAGATCACAGCTCTGGCCGAAGAAAAATAAAGAGAATAAAAATATCATTAAGTTCTGTTGTTACAAATTTGCATACAAAGTCAACACGTTACTTGACCACTGACACCGCGAGCTCTCCAACAACATCAACCTGATAGTTGCCTAAGGATTCCAACTTAAACAAACTTATATTTAAGCAATTCTCTCGTTCTTTCTGTCTATGAAGAAAAAAAGAGACGTCTTATCTTTAGTGATCAGTGTATGCCAAAATGAAGAAAAACTTCTATGAAGTGCTTGATTACACTGTGATGTCTTAGAGATCGAGTCTAGACAGTGAAGTCAACTTAGTAACACACATATTAATCACAGATGACTCTGATGTGCATGATGCCTGGTCATTTCAGCAGAAACATTTATCCAAAGCATCAGCTTATTTCAGGGACAGTTCGTTTGGGCATAACCTGGGATTAAGTGCTTCACTCAAAGATACAACATTTCAATGATCATCTCTTGTATGGTTTGAACCTACAACCTTTTGTTACTAGCCCAGATCTTTAACAAGCTAGCCCCTAAGCATTAATGTAACACATTAATTTAGATCCACTGAATTCTTTATTACGTTCAAGATTGTTCAAGAGGGATCAGCAACTGATCAGCTATTCCATTTATTCTATTCCATTCTATTCTTTTGCTACATAGTATGCTGTCCTACTGTTTAATTCTGTACTATTCTGCTATGCCATTCTATTTTGTGCTATGCTGTTCGATTCAAAGAAATGCTACTGTTCTTTTCTATTCTAATCTACTGTTCCATTGTATGCTGTCCTACTATTTTACTCCTTCTATTTTGATATACTATTCTATTCTACTCCTCCTTCCACTATTCTACATACTTCAATGTATGCTGTCCTACTGTTTTATTTTATGCAATTTTACTGTGTCATTCTATTCTGTTCAATACTGTTCTATTCTATTAAATTCTAGTTTATATTCTATTCTACTGTTCCATTGTATGCTGTCATACTGTTCTATTCTATTTAATAATTTTTTATTCTATGCTACAATACATATTATTTTCTATTCTACTGTTCCATAGTATGCTACCCTACTGTTTTATTCCATTCTATTCTACTTTTCCATTATATTTTATGCAATTAATTTATATTCTATTGTATTCTATGCAATTCTACTGTTCATATTCTATTCTACTGTTCCATTTTATAATATTCTGCTATTCTATTCAATTCAATTGTGATATTCTATTCTATTCTACAGCTCCACTGTATGCTGTCCTACTGTTTTATTCTATGCTATTCTACTGTGCAACTCTATTCTGTGCAATACTGTTCTATTCTACGAAATTCTAATGTTCATATTCTATTCTATTGTTCTATTGTATGCTGTCCAGCTGTTCTATTCTATTCAATTCTATTATATGCTACAATTCATATTCTTTTCTATTCTACTGTTCCATTGTATGTTGTCCTAATGTTTTATTCCATTCTAGTCTACTGTTCCATTTTATTTTATGTTATACATTTATATTATATTATATTATATTATATTATATTCAGTTCTACTGTTCATATTCTATTCTACTGCTCTTTTGTATGTTATCCTGCTACTCTATTCTATTCTGTTCTATTCTACTGTACCATATTATGTTGTCCTACTGTTTTGTTCTATACTATGCTTTTCTATTGTTCCATTATATACTTTGCCATACTATTCTATTTTATTGTTCCATTGTATGCTGTCCTAGAGTTTCATTCTATGCTGTTTTACTGTTCTATTCTATTCTGTTCTATTATATTATAATATATTCTACGCTATTGTTCTATTCTATCATATGGAATTCAGCTATTCTATTCTATTCAGGTTCTATTTGGTAGCCAGCAATAAATAATTATTCAGAGTATTCAGCTCAGTGTTTTGCTTCTTTGCTTAACTTCTTTCTCTCTCTCTCTCAGTGTTTCTCTCATGCTTTGCCTATTAGATACTTTTTTCTATGATTTTCCATTTAAGACATGCTGAACGGACAGATGGGAAAAGTCTGCATGAAGTCACGTTGCACTTTAGAAGGAGGGATAGAGAGAGAGAGAGAGAGACAGAGGGATTCCCTGTGTGTGAGTCACGGTGTGGGAGACCCCTCTTTACCCATACAAAACAACTCTGCACTACAAAAACAAAAACAACTCTGCACTACACATCTCAGCTTTTTCCAACACTAATAAAAATTATGAAGATGATTGACTTGCAAGGACTAATATAAATCTAATACACTTTCCGACAAAACTCTTAATAAGACATACAGAAATCTTAACAAACATTCCATATAGAGGCCGAATTGGCATATTTCCCAAGTTTTAAAAAAGAAAATGTTTATAGATGATGGTAAATGCAAATACAGAGGAATAAGTAATAAGGCACGACCATGTGATCAAGCTCATGAAAAATAATAGTGGAAAAGATTTGTCTTTAGTAAGCTGGACTGAGTGAGAGAGACAGAACCAGAGAGAGAAACAGAGAGAGAGACAGAGAGAGAGAGAGAGAGAGAGAGAAAGAGAGAGAGAGCTGTTGATGCCAATGGTAGGCTGGCTCAGGGGTGTTTCCATGTGAGGAGCCCAAGAATCCACAATGGATGCCAGACTTGGGGAAACCCTTTTCAAAAACAAGAGCACACACCCGGGTTGACAAGCCCACACATGCCCACTCTCTCGCTCACACTCTCTCTCTCTCTTTATTCATTAGTTAATCCATAACAAGTTCTCTACACATCTAAACTTATAATGTTGCTATAACTCTTACTAAACAGGATGAATTGACTAAAATGTCACAAAGAATGGCATTTGAACACAAGAACAGTACATGCATTGACATGTATGATGTTCTTTACAGAGAGAAATGAGAAAAATCAATTTCTATATTTTAAATTGCATACAAAAATACTGGGCCTTGTGTTTTTATATGCAGTGTATTTTATTTAATCTGTATTGTATTCTTTATATGCAAAAGCTATAAATAATAGAAAAAATAAATACTGCACTCATTGCTTGCAGAAAAATAGTTTCTATATCACTTTAGAACTTTTCAACAGCTCCATTTCCCAGAGTTCCCCTCTTTACAGGTACAACAATGAGGCCATTTCCTTTTGCTTTGTGTCATGGACTGCCAAAGTGTTTAAACGTGTTTACACTAATTGGCCTTGGCCCTGTCCATACCTCCTGTAATTTATTTTTTTTGTCTTTTTTTATTTTCAACAAACTCATTAAGGAATTACTGTTTGTAAATCTCAGGTATCAACGGTCGAGAGCTACTGCTTCTTTTTTCCATGTGGAAAAAAAGGAGAAAGAGATCTGAATAAAGACAGACAAAAAAATCAAAACAAACGCCCAGACACAAGGGACAGCCCAGACAGCTCTTTCTCTATTTGGGCTCCCGTCCTAGGCAGCAAAGGCAATGGAAAGTTCTGGAAATGTAAATCTGTTGGGTTAAAAATACAGCACATTAATGTGCTCCACATGTGGCACTCTGGCATATGGACAGATATTTTGATGGCAAAGATGGGAAGGAGGAGGGATCGAGAGTGGTGGGAGGGTTTTTCTGAAGGAGAGACTGAGTGTACAGACACTTTATTGAAGACTGCAGGGTTTAACCTCTTAACGACGAGTGGGTCAAAAATGACCCTCTTGCGTATTTATTTACATTTAATTTACGTTTAATGCATGTTTAAACTGAAATTGTAAACTAATAATGACATCCAATATATCATTTGAAAGATCTGGGTCCCAAGATTTAATATTTTAAAGAGATGTTGATGATCACTAAGTTACATTTACATTTATCAGACACTTTTATCCAAAGCGACTTACAGTGCAATTATTACAGGGACAATCCCCCCGGAGCAACCTGCCTTGCTCATGGACACAATGGTGGTGGCCGTGGGGTTAGAACCAGTGATCTTCTGATTAACAGCCCTGTGCTTTAGCCACTACGCCACCACCACTCCTAAGTTAAGTTCTGACCTTTATTGTCTTCCAGCCAAATACAGATCAACACAATCCTCCAAACTTAAGTATGCTTTTCATTGCAAGAGTCCAATAAATAAAATCCAGTAGAGATTTTAGTCCAAAAATGTACAGGTTTGTTCAGGTTTTATCATTTATCAAGTTATCATTCATGTCCATTCTCTGCAAAATCTTGCACTCTGTTTAGTGTTTTAGAAGCAAAACACGCAAACATGATATTTGGGAAGGTCTTACAAACAAAATGAGCCCTCACGCAAAATGTTCTGTGCAGCTGTGATTGGGTAGTCATTCAAAATAACCAAACAGAACAGTCAACACGAGTGACATAAAGATTTGCGTCATCCATGTTTGTCTCTGGATAAAGCCGGCCAATGAAAAGCTAGATCCCTTTTGACTGATGGGTTGAGTAGCTAATGAAAAGATGAAAACAACAATGTGAGAAGCGAAGGTTCGGAGTGAAAAACCGTGGACTGTGTTTGTTTGTGTTTGCTCTTTTACGCCTGGTGTGCAGTTATAGCGTGTTACTGCCGTACTGTCGACAAAGAACTCTGCTCTTGAACTGCCGATCTGATCAACCCTCCTCTGCTTCAGTCAACATCACTGAGAGTTTGGAGAACACACACTCCTGACTACATTTTTTCATCAAACCCCTTATTCAAGAGAGACATGTCATTCAAGCCGAGATGAGCCACCTTCCCCGGCTTCGCTCACCATAAGTTAGACCCCAGAGCACACGCGCTAACAATGCATTGATTTAGTAATTTTGTTCCACTGTTTTCCTTCAATTTGCATTGGGAGCAAGTGTGCTCTAGGCTTCACTGTTGGTGTTCAAAGCTGGGGAGAGCGAGGCTCCCCGGCATGAGGCAGTGGCTAAAGACCCTGGGTGAACACCAGAGTAAAGTCAGTTTGCATTTGTATGGGGGAAAATTTAACAGAAGCATCTTTATTGTATGCAAAAGTTTAATTCCATTGCAACATTTCAAAATTGAAATGTTCTTTTCACATTGTTTATAAAATGCATAAAAAATATGGAATGCATTATAATATATTCCCAAATAAAAAATAAAAAAATGATATCTTCATGCATATTTTGGTTTGTGTGGTATTTTGTACATTGAACTATAAACAATTGTTTGTTTTGAAACACTTTGATAATTGGTTTACTACAAGTGGTCTATTGGCCCATCCAAGTGGCCATTTTTTGGAAGAAAACTTACATAAATCATTATGGAACAAAGAGTTTTAGTCATATCGACTTCAAAATTGTGTCAGACCTTCATCAGACACGTGGCTTTGTATCAGATGTGTTTTTGGGGCACTGCGCATTGTCTTGCATATTTAAAAAAAAAAAAAAAAAACTTATAAATATAATTTATATTTATAATTTACGAATTCACAGTGAAATCAGTCTGGTCTGACATAGCAATATTGGCTCAACCAATGGCAGAGGTTTGCCATTGGTTGAGCCCCCATCTACGACTGTTCTGTTTACCAGAACAATGGTAGATGGGGGGAGTATTTAAGAAACCTATTTGGAAACAACTATTTTTTAATTACATTTTTTTTGCTATTCAATGCATAAATTACACTGCTATTGGTTGAGCTACTTGGTAGAAGTATGTGGCTTGAGATTCAGCCATTGTCCCTACAGCTTTCTTTTCAGAAACCTCCCAACAGACACAATTTCAAAACAATTCCTATTGCTTCTTCACACACATACACAAACACAGATCTAAGCGTCCCCTACCTTGTGCTCTCTCCACAAACACCACCTTGGAGTCGTGCTGGAAGTTGTGCCCGCTGAGGAGCACCTGTTCCCCCCCTGAGGCAGCACAGCTTTCCATGCTCTGTTTATCCACGAGTGGCAGCTCCTGTGCTGAGCGTTGGGCTACAGGGAGGAAAATGTAGAGACAGAGAGAAATAGTGTTTCATTTCTTTATATTCACAGCTTTATTCGCTACTTCTCATCCATTGGTAAATATTAAGCATATTTTCACTAGTGCTATATCTTAGTAACTAAACACATATGCTTGTTTTCTCAATTTGTAGTTTTATTTTTTATGCTGGTTTCAAAAAACCTAACCTAACCTTTTTTTTTCTCTCCTACAAAGTATAATTCAATATCATCATGTTTTATAATTGCATATAAAGTTAAACACACTGGAATACATTCAGGCAAGGGACACCTCTATAATGAAGTTAGATAAATTAATAATTACAATTTCTTTCTTTCTTTCTTTCTTTCTTTCTTTCTTTCTTTCTTTCTTTCTTTCTTTCTTTCTATCTATCTATCTATCTATCTATCTATCTATCTATCTATCTATCTATCTATCTATCTATCTATCTATCTATCTATCTATCTATCTATCTATCTATCTATCTATCTACCTACCTACCTACCTACCCACCCATCCTTCTGTCATTCTTACTTCTTACATTGAAGTATTTCAGTTTCTAGTTTCTGAAACCCCCAGAAATAACACCTCACACTATGGACTGATACAGTATATGCTACATGCCTCCTGTCATCAGCCTTTATGTGGCTAAAATCCAAAAATCACTCATGTTTTATGAGCTGTGCTCATTCTAATGATATTTCTCATTTACTTTATTGGTCCTGGCAGTTATTAAAGTGAAGAAAGCGTATTTATTTAACGAGAAGAATCTGTCTTTGTATTATTAATTCAATCCATAAGGACAATCTAGGCCCAATTTCAAAAATAAAAACATTGGGACACGTGGCTATGAGGTTTTGCAGTGTGTAAGTTAAGATTGCAGTTCAGTTTGACTTACAGCACTCAATGGGGTTGGATGCCACCTGTAAGGACACCATCCTGCCATTTGGTTGGTTGATGTGGACACGGAACACCATCCTCACACGTGTGTTCTTCCTTCCAATGTCAGTCTCGCCCTTCCGCAGTTCGATGTCTGAGTTACGCAGCTTGAGAATTCCAGCACAGTCGATTCTGTGGTATAGAAGGAACTTAAATGTCAGTGAGACAGACTCAACAAATTCTCCCAGAACAGAAGTACAAATATGTGTGGCAAAGTTGTTTAATAAATTTTTTTTTCAGATAAACAATTCATTTATTGCCTGTTTTAGATTTTTTTTTGGTATCGTTTCTGCTCAAATTTAGCTTGACCCTAATTCTTCCCTGCATAAATAAATGCCCTTTCTCTCTCACCCACCCAATTTCTACTCCTGACATGGCACAGATGCTGTTAAAAATCCATAAAAAAATTCACTTTTTCCACTAAACTTAAAAAAATCTTCTGACTAGTCCAGAAAGCCAACACAAGTAAATACTTATTTAAAACTTGTCAAAGTTTTGCATCGCATTATGACCACAGCATTTATTTAAGCTGTGTGCAATCCACCTGAGTCCAATGATCCATGTAGCATACATTTTGGCAATAACAGGAAGGCTGAAAAACTGGAGAAACAATTACCGCGTATGAGTCGTCTGTCAACAGGGTACAGATCCGGGATAGCTAGATAGTAACATTCCCATGTGTATGTGGTGAGGAATAGCACATTGCGTTCCAGGTATTTAAGTCTAGATCATCCTGATGTGAGTAGTTAACATGAAATACTTTGGGAAGTTGACACATCCTGCAGTGTGACACACTATAATCAATCTAAAATAATTGTAAACAACATTTTGTTAATTATTTCATAATTCATATGTATGCCATTTTTATGACCTAATTTATTGAAAAAGTTACATCGAAAAGTTTATGGTTCATAAAGTTGAGGACTGCAGTCCAAACCAAGTTCTATATAAATAGCAGAATATATTTTATCTCATATCAAAAGTTAATGTGAAACAGATACTATAGAGAAAATTGGTTATATTGCTTTGACTTGAGGGCTTAACCATTTTTTGGCTCAACAACAGAAACGTGACAATGTGGGCATGCTCCCCAGAAAGTTCTGAAACACGATCCAGAGGGGTTTTGGAGATTTTTTGTATATATTAAGTATTACATCCATTACAGTGCGGAGAGAAAGTGCTGAGCTGGTAAGACCGCTACCGCCTGGCTCGCAAACCAGACCCCAGAGCCCCATTACGGGCTCCACGCGATCAGAGGCCTCCTGTAACACGAGTCCTGGAGCTCAGACAAGGGAAACCCGGCACACTGGAACACTCGTAGAAAGCGTGCACACACAGATACACATGTCTGCTTAGCAACTACCTTCACAACAGAGGATAGTGGTAAAACAGAGGGTTGTCTATAGAATGATTCAGATTTACAGATTGAGACTATCCTGCATGAAAATCCAAGCTGGTAGCTGTGTTTTGAACCATGGTAGCTGGTTTCTAGCTTATTCAAGCTGATAGACCATCTTGGACCAGCAACAAACCAGCCACTAGCTGATAATACCAGCTTTAAGGTGCTCAAGCTTGTTTTAGGAACATGCTGGCTCGTCAACAAGCTAATGAGCAGCTGGGGCCAGCTATAAACCAGTTACCATGTTCCAAAAACCAGCCTGACCAGCTGGAAGCTGTTTTGTTAGCAGTCCAAGATGGTTTATCAGCTTGGACCAGCTTATGACCAGCTTGGACCAGCTAGACACATGCTACCAAGTTCCAAAAAACAGTCTGACCACCTTAAACTTGTATAATCAGCTGGTAGCCGGTTTGATACAGGTACAATATGGTCTACCAGCTTGGACAAGCAAGAAACCAGCAACAAAGTTCCAAAAACAAGCTTTGACCATCTTAAGCTGGCATGGTAAGCAGATAGTTGGTTTGTTGCTGGTCAAATATGGTCTACCAGCTTGGACTGGCTACTGACCAGCGATAAACGGTTACAATATCCTGAAAAAAAGCCTGACCAGTCTGTTTTATTGCCAGTCCAAGATGGTCTTCCAGCTTGGATCATTTTATGACCCGCTTGGACCAGCTAGAACAAGGGTCGGGAACCTGTGGCTCTTTGTTCAAAATCAAGTGGTACGCAGGGTTTCTCACCATTCACCAACACATGATCGTTTAAAACTTTCTAGAGATAATTTTCCTGCAGAAATTGTGGGTGTGATTGCAAAGCTTGAAGTCAATGACACTGTTTTGATTTCCTTTCTCCTTGTCATACAGCCTACTCCTGCTGAACAAGGTTTGAAATTAACACCTGCTAAATGGATTTTTATGTGGAGTATTTTGCTGATGTACCAGCCAGGAGGGTGACCTTTAAGACTTCTCGGAGTGATATATTATAAGACATTAGACACAAAGAGGTGCGTTTGATGAAACGTGATTATATTTTGAAGAACAGACGAAAGAAAATCTGTCGATGCACGTCTGATTTGATATGTGTGCACAGTGAGCTCCACTGTTGTTCACAAGTGCAATGAAAGCACTTCTCCAAGACATGCAAATGCATAGAGTTCTGGGCCTTGTTTCTCAATAACTATGCATCTTAGCTGTTAAGAGCATTTTCTACAAGCAATTTTATAAATTCTTGTAATTTTTAATGTGCGCCAAGGGTGTGAATTAGCACCTGCCACACTCCAAATGCGATGAGGCTCAATCCTGATTGCAAGCTCCTCATTCAAATGTATTTCATGCACAAGTAAGTTTGCTCATTTACCCTCAACAGGTGGGTGACCTGTAAGACATCTCAGAGTGACACATGACAATAAATGCTGTTAATAAAAAAGTCATGCGCTTGAAGAAACATACATTATTATATTTATAAGAACGGACAAAAGAAAAGCCGTCTGCTCATGTCTGATTCGCTGTTTGTTCAGAAGTGTGCAATAGGACACTGTCTTGTGGAACAAGCGCATGTAAAGATTTATCACTCCTTTCCTTCCCTGGTCCAATGTGGTCTACCAGCTTTGACAAGCTAGAAACCATCCACTATGTTAACCACCATAAGCTGGTATGAGCAGCTGGTTTGTTGCTGGTCTAAGATGGTCTACCAATTCAGACCAGCTAATAATAATAACACAGTTACCATCTTAAACTAGATTTTCCAGCAGGGTTGTTTTGCAGTTACATTTTTTATTGTTTATTGGAGGAAATAAGGACAGGATGCACGTGGATATACACATTTACAGTATGAGGTACACACATTTTCCCCAAAGGGCTTGTATCTCTCTGTTTTTCCTCAGTGTCTTTCCGAGGCAGATGTGTACAATGCATACTCACATAGCCCTCATGTTGCTCTCCGGCAGTAGAGGAATCTCAAGAACTTTGGTATTGGACTGTATGACCTCGTGGCTCGGTGTGGACACGGTCTTTCCAGTTATACGGTGAACCTGGTAAAAGGCGTGAGGCCGTAGAAGGCGGTCATCTGCTGTCCCAATAAATAGCTGTAGGGTCAGAGGTTCGCTCTCCATGTAGCCATGAAGCTGAAAGACACAGATACTCAGTTAGACTAAGGGCCGAATTCACCGATTGCACTATTTGCATCACGTTTAGATGCAGTATTTCAGAGGAAAAACCTGCGTCCTGTTTCCTAACCATCCACAATCCAGTTTAACCAGGCACTAAATGCGCTGAAATTGCATTGAGAGAACTGAAATGAAATTTTATTATTTTCAGCACAAACACGGCTCTTATCTGTGTAAATTAGGCTAATTATAGATCACATCTTGTTCACAAAATGTAATAAAGTCACAAAGTGTTGTGTGCTTTTTTATTGATGGCAGCAGTAATTCATAAAATGATAATGATGATGATAACATGGTTATAAGTTCTAACATATAAATGGGCATATATCCAGACACAAACTGTAGATGAGCTCACGTTCGCCATTTTAAAGTACGTAATATACATCCAAAACACAAAGACCCTCAAGGAGGGTGGTCAGCATCTGTGGTGAAAAGGCTGGACAAGCATGTATATTTATTTAAGTGGATATGTTTGAGCCTGGCATTTGTGTTTATTCAGGCAGTAGGGAGTGCACAGGCCAGAAAGAGCAAAGCAGCGCAGAGCAGAGCAGTTTGAGCACCCTCCCTCCTCTTCGTTACATTATCACCCACTACAGGAATGCCAAGACTCTTTCCGCCCATGGCACGGAGTTCAGAGCCATGCGTCCACACCTTCTAGTGCTGTGGGTCAGTTCTCACCCACTCAAGCTCTCAACCTCCATGGCACATCTGTGACAGATGAGGGAAACAGCTTGAGGAAAAAAGTAGATCTACAACATGGATTCCTTTGAAGAGTTACAGGCCAGATCCAGTAAGCAAATTCTTGCTGGTAGATGTCATAGGATATTGAGCAAGAATAACTCTCTAAAAGAAAACATGATAATAGCAGTAAAAAAAAAAAAAATACCAATAATAATAATAATAATAAATTTGTTTAGGACATACAATGAAAAAAACATAATATTCTTTGACATACCTTGGATTACCATGGTATAAATCAAAGTACTATGGAATTACCATCTGACACAACTGCACCATGGTATTGCCACAGTACTTTATTGTAAGGGGTTCTTGTCCATGTTCAAATAAAATACAATAAAAAAAGACACTTGAGGTACAATGGTAATACCATGATTTCTTTGGACATGTCCCAAAGTAATACCATTGTAGTACCTTGGAGTACCATGTAAATACCATGGCAATCATATGTGTAAAAAAGTACTGTGGTTTTACAATCTGATACCAGCACGGAACCATGGTATTGCCACAGTCTTGCAGTACCATAGTAATACCATGTTTTCTTAGGACATTTACCATCGTCTTCTTTTAATAATCATGGAATACTATGTAAATACCATTGTATATGAATATTTTAATCATTCCGTACCATGGTATGTAACAAGTTACCATGGTATTACCATATCTGGTACAAGCACTGCACCATGGCATTGCCACAGTACTTTTTAAGGGCTTCAGGTCCTTGTTAAATAAAAAGTCATAAAAAGGCATTTAAAAACTACATTAGCAGTGTTAAATTAAAAAAGTAATAAAGATCATGTCATAGTAGGCCTACGAGATATAACTATGAATATCGTAAATGTGAAAGCACTACTTTTCAAACCAACCTATATTTAGGGATTTCGTCACTTCTTCCAGTTAAAGCAGTGATTTTTGTTGACAGAGCTGTTCTTTGAGCGGTTTACTTCCCGAGAGACTTAAGCTCAGACGTGGAAGCACATAGCTGTGGTGCGGCAGGCTTACTTCAGAGGCTACACACTCACGTCTACCGTCAATCCAGTGGCGCATGTGGTCAAATTGCATCCAGAACAGAAAAAAACTTTACAGAAACCACCAGGAACCCAAGTAAGGGGGGAAAGAGAAAGAGAGACGAGGCTCCTGCAGCCTGGGTACAAAAATTCTGACCACCAAAAACTGCCAAACCCAGATGGGGAGATGAGGGTCTAAGACTAACTCTAAATGGCTCAAGGTTACGCAACACAAAGGTGCTTTTAAACAGTGGTTCTATACTGGTTTTTCTATAGGACCCAGAACATTAAGTGGTGACCCAACCCAGTCCCAGAAATGTTTGTCATAGAAAAGTACACAAAAATGTCCTTAAAAACAAACAATTTAATAGTATTTATTTTACCTTGCATAGTTTTGTTAGTTTTCGAGGTTTCTGAGATGTTGGCATCAGCCTAATTTGGCAAATTGATGAATTCACAGCAAAATATCACAGTGGATTGGGCATCCGAACTTTGACATTAAATAAAATATATATATGGAATGCATTTTCGATACACTTAAAAGTTGTGTAAACTTTTTATTTTGCCATTCTAACCATGCATTATTATATACAGTAGTTACTTTTAATTTTAATATTTGCATTAAGCATTGATTTATCCCTGCTGTCCGCCCTTTCAGAAGAGACCTACGACCAATTTTTGGGTTGCGGCCCACAAGTTGAAATATATTGCTTTAAAATATAGAAAGTGTGGCTTACTCATTGAGATCCTCTACGGAGGATAGCTGTGGTGGTGACAGTACATGGAGGGAGGTGCAGTACACTAAAAGAAGAAAATGTACAGCTGAGAACTCTCTAATCAAGCATGTTTAAGGCTCGTTCGAACACTCCCCTTCATTTGCCTGCCAGAAATGTGTGTTGCAGAGACTGGACGCCTCCACACGATGCATATTGCACATGATGTCAGTGCAGAACTAGGGCTAAACAAAAGGCAGTCTGTGCACTAGGCCAGCAACAAATAAAAAAATTCTAAAAATGGCAGTGTAAGAGGACCATGTTTTTTTCTGACGGGAGTTGCACGGAGCCACGTGCTCAGAATCATTTGCACCTTGTTAGATTGAATAAAAGTCCCCAGAACCTGTATGATGGTGTATGATGAAATGTAGAGTTTGTTGCCTGACTAGAACAGTGGTTCTCAATTAGTTTTGCTGCAGGACCCAGATTTTACATTGGAGTGGTAAGTGATCAAACAGAGTACCAAAATTGTATTTCCGTACAAAAGTATTCAAAAACGTCCTTAAAATCAAACATTGATAATGTTGGCATCTGCCTAATTTGGATGGCTTCTACAAAAAAATGGAAATTTTGCCTTGATGTCAACAAAAAATTAGCATTGTTTTTCTATTTTGTCTGCAACCCAATCCGAATAGACCTACTACACAACTTTGGACTGCAACCCACCAGTTGAGAACACTGGTCTAGAACACACACAATAAAACATGTCCTGCTTTAATGCTTTGAGTCCTGTACAGATATTTTGTAAATAAGGTGGTTACAGAATCTGCTGATGTCCAACCACTAACTTTTTCAGATACAACCACAATCCTGTCTTTTAGGAATGTAGTAATCCATTAAAGGTAGCCTGCAACCAACTTGTTCAGCGATTACATATGATTTAGCTATGAAAGTTGATGAGATAAGTGAGTCACCAATGTCTGCTGAGGGGATCTGACTAAAATCAAGACATTGTGGTCTTGCGAAATATCAGAAATACTTCTCTTATGGTTCCTGATTTTGGACATGCAAGCCAAGCGAAACATTATGAAGGATTAAATCACAGTATCTCACCATGATTTGAGAGAAAACAAATAAGGAAGTTCCTTTTGGCCTTGAAGAAAAACACCCACAATGAAAGAGTGAAAATAAATCACCTTAACACAAGGAGAGAATGTTGCAGGATGTTGAGGATGTTAGCTGGGTTGTTAAAAATAAATCCATAATTTGAGGATCTCCCTTTTGGATGCCAGTAATATAGCGTAAATGTATATCTGTAGTATATCACACCAGTCTTATTTACTTGGCTTCTCGCCATCTTCATGCAAAGATCCATTTAGAAGTCTTTTATTATGATCTTACTAGGTTACTGATTCTGGAATCACCCCTGCTGATTGACCCTATAGCCTTTTGGATCCTTAAAGAGATAATTCACCCAAAAATGAAAATAAAATAATTTACTCACCTTTATACTCAAAGGAGATCTTGTTTTGTGTTCCATTGAAGGCAGAAATTGTTGTATAGGTTTGGAACAACATTTAGGTGACTAATATACAAATTTTTCATTTTGGGGTGAAGTAACCCTTTAATGATGCAATGCTTTCAAGTTGAAGGTCCCCTCTAAAACATTATCAACATATACCTGGACCACTGGATGCCCTCCTGCAAGTGCCTTCACAGCCCCTCTGCTGCCTTCAGTCTCATAGTGAGCACGGTGGTGGGATTTGGGTTGGACATCAATTTGTAGGCTGTAGGGCCCTGAACTGGAAGGCAACTGCCAGTCAAGAGCAGGCAAAGATGGACTTCAAAAATAAGGGTGATTGAGTCGAATAGTGAGACAAAGAGAAAGAGAGAAACTTTGGTTAGCATGGATAAATGAACAAATGAGCAAACACTATGACAAAAGAATATGAAAGAAATTTCTAACACAACCTCTTGTCTAGAACACAGACATGTGCTCCCTACCTGATGTAAGGTTTTGGCTTGGACCAATATGGGTGTTGGGGTACGTCCAAGAAGCCACTGCAGTAGGTCTCTTTTTTGAAGGGCAAGCGTGCTGACATGAAGTCCTCCTGGCAAAGCTCCAGGGATCCTGTCTCCCCTCCACCTGGTTCTATTTTCAAATTCATTGAGGCACTGTGCTCCAGACTGGTCTTGCGGGCCTTCAAAGGGATCCCCTCCCCAAGATCTGCTAATCCATCTGTGGTGAGGGCATTAATGGCGGCAACAATGGCAGAGTTGGTGTACTGATTGGTGTTGGGCAGCCAGGTGTCCTCGGTCACACTGAGACGGGGCGATGTTTGTGGCGATGGTCCCGGTGATTGATTTGGTGAGTACGGATGGTACTTGTGCGATGAACTGCCATTGAAGCTGTACTTCCGTTTACTGCCACAAGGGGAGTTTGGTCGCGAGCATCGAGGGCCCATCCAGTTATCGTCAGAGATGCTTGTACGAGGAGAACAAGATGGTGAATGTCGTGGAGAAGCACCAAGGGTGCAAGACTGCAGTGATGAGGAACCTTTAGGTGAGACGCAGGGAGACTGCCAGGGTGAGTTCTGGGGTGAGTTGTCATAGTTATACGAGAAGCCCGACTCGTAGGACGATGCATCTGAGTGGCAACTGCGTGATGACACGCTGCTCGCAGGGCTAAGGCAGCTGGGGTCGCGATAACCATCGGCGCTTGGCAATGTTAACGTCACTATGGAATTGACTCGCTTGGCCACTGGCACGCTGTTGTCCTCCACTTCATCTTCGGCGAACTGGCCATAAGCTGTAATCTCAATGCGTGGACTCTCCAATGTTGGAGCTCCATTGGACCGGGGACCGGATGTCTGGAAATAGCCCACTGGGCTCAAGTCGTCTTGGGGGGAGAATGAGGACGGCTGACTGATGGATATTGACAAGGAAGGGTTGGTCTGGAGATTGTGGTATTGGGAGGATGGGCAGGGGTTGCTCAGAGGAAGGCCGATGCTGGTGTTTGGGCTGTAACTGTATGCATCTGTAAGTTGCAATGAGACAAAAATAATCATATTTTCAAGAGATGACATTTTGGGAGTAACTAAAAAAGAAGCTATATAGATAAAAGGAGTACATATAAATGAATTGTAAGACATCTGTAGGACTTCTGCTACTTAAATTAGATTTCTTATTTCAAATTGCCATTTGATAGGTATAAATGATAAGCGATTATAAAAGACAGTAGTTTTTAAAGTAATAACTGAGTAAAGAACGTTAGTGGTTAAAAGCCACAACCTCTGCAGAGGAAGCAAGGTGAGTTATACACACACACACAACAGGCCAAAAATAACAAAGTGTTAAAAATATCTTCCTGACAACAAAACCAGACAGAAACCAATACACATACGCTATCTTTATCTAAACATGAAGGCAAACATTTGCTCCTATGCAAGGTATACATAAAGATTACAGTAAAGCGCAACTCACACTCCATGTTTTAGCAGCATGCAGTGTGACTAACAAAAAATGTCTTCTATTAACTTTCCAAAAATAGATGATTAAAGCTTTGCTGTACTGGAGTGTACAGGTTGAATCATTGACCAGTTTTATAGTTTTAAGAACACTTGTAGCACATAAAAAACCACTTATAAAAAGCAGTATTCATACAAGGCCTATGTTTATATCTGTACATCTACTATCCCATTAAGACATATTTTATTGATAACAGAAATGCAGTAAGAAATGCATTATTTTAATGAGAACTAGAAGTAACTATAGTCAGCCAGTCCAACCTGGTGGAAATATTTTTAATGTAAACTAGCCCAAACTGACCGAGAGTCATGTCGGGCTAGAATTGCAATAAAATGTGCAAAATAGCTATACTTCAGTAGAATTTCTCTCATGAGAAACTCTGCTCAAAGAAAACTTTGTGTGCAACAATGCAGTATGGATACAGTATACTAAAGAATCTCTAATGTATTTTAAATCTATGCCTTGCTTTTAAAATCAAGGTAACTATTAAATTTGAGATTTTTTTAAATATATTTTTTAAAGCCTAACAGAATATATACAGGTATTATTAGCAACATAACAACTTGTTTTGTTTCAGCTGGATCATTCTGAATGATGACAAAGCTGGGTTATCTTGTGAAATGCAGTTGTTGCTAAGAGAAGGGCGCAGAAAGCCCAAAATCTAAATAACCTCCTACTTTGTTTTTGTCACGCCCACAACTCCCTTCTGCAATCTCAAACAGAAGGAAAACTCATTCAGCCCTTTAAATAAACATTCATTAACATTAATTCCATTAGATCGATGATAATAAAATTAATAAACTTAAAAATATAGTGACACAATTGGTCAGGACACTAAAAGATGGGAAATGCATTATAATTGTTCAGAAGGACACTAAAAGATGGTAAATGCATTATAAAAGATGTTGACGACAGGTAAACTCACATGCAAACAAGTGCGTAAATGAATAAGATAGTTATACTATTAATAACGATTACAATTAAGACAGAGAACGCTCGTTAAATATGTTACAGTGTGCGTAAATTTAGCCAATTCTTCATAATAAGGAGAAAATGCGTTACCTTCCTCTGCGGATTTCATGCTTGCGGAGTGTAGGGTGAACTCTGCAACCAAGTTCAATGCACTTTCCCAATAGGCACTTTATTTTCCAAGACAACGAAGACTCTGGAATAAAAAATGTGTTCACTTCTACCGCAATAAAGGTGTGTATTCCAGTCACGGGGAAACTCTAAATTATTTCAAATCTCAAATGAAACAACATTCACCACTTAATAGGCGCATACAATAACGCGAAAAATATGTATGAATATTATTCTGAATACAGATACAGTTGTATTATTTTCAATTCATAACTCGCATGTTGGTTTCCAGGGGTTCTGGTGACGCACTGCTTCGCGATGGAAAGGTCTCTGTATCTATATAAAGCTGGGAAACACCTCCGTGGAGCCCCGCCCCTACATGGAGTGACGCAAGCACCACGTCTCAAGCTCTGCAGCCGATAGGGAGAGGGATTCTCTCTTTTCAACATTTCCAGATGTGGAGCCCGCCGACGAAACGGATGTGCGCGTGCGCGGCGGCGGGAAATCAAATAAGGCGGTTATGAAAACGTGATAGATTAAAGAAGCCATTATCATGTTAATAATTTCCATTGTTCCGTTGATAGACACAAACAGCGCCTCTGTGTTTCCTCTCGTAGCAACTGCAGTGCTTTGACATTGATTAAAAAACCAGACAAACCAATTGCCTCACGGCTGCACATTTATATTATTTGAAATGTTTTATTTCACATGATTAACAAATTTTTACCCATACAATTAAGTGTTAAATAAATTTTCTCATTTGTGGTAAATGTAGAATTATTGTCCACCCTATGTCATGATACTTTGACCTTTAATTGAAGATCTTTGTTATGAAACGAAGTCACATACTGAAGGTGACATCAACCATTCAGCAAAATAATGTTGCTGTTAGGAAAATTAAAAATGTAAAATTCTCATTAAGAATACGATTTTTGAATTACATCTTTGCTCTAATATCAAAGGTCTTACTAGAGAAAAAAAAAACAGTTATGCTCCATCATGCATTTTCGTCATAGTTATATTGGTTGTAGCTTTCTATATGATATTAATGGTTACGTTGGTTAGCATTTCTTGTAAAAATACCCTAACCTCATAAAAAACAATCAATGTCAATTTATTTATGTTAACGGGAAAAAAAATCACCATTGTAAATGTACAAATGGGTTTCATTCTAATATTTTACCCATAAAATGTCCACCCTGTCACTGTCTGCCCTGACCCGACCTCCTAACAGTAACCGTACTTAGCTTGACCTGTACGACTTGTAAAATCTTTGATACTTTCCTTTAATGATGAAACATAAATATATTTATCAGAGTAGCCTACTTCTACAACTTTTAAAGGATTCAAAGCCAGAAAAGCACCGAATTGTAGGAATGACCCAATTGTGTTTATAGGACATCATTCATAGTGCAAGGAAAAGGTATCTTAAATCACAGGACAGCTCGGCCAACTTTGATTTCGATCTTGACAAAAATCCAGAAGGGTGCGATTCGCAGTAGTCCTCAGAAATATGAAGGACTTTTGTTTAGCCAAGAAATGTTGGCAAATGTTTGCACTGGTGTAAGGCTGATCATATTGCACTTGACACAAAGCAAGAAGAATGACCAAGATTAACATTTACGAGTTCTCTGATATTCATCATTGTTTCTCATCAAATGGCTTCCTTGCACAATTAAATGTAAATAATTTATAACAATAAAGACCACTTGTGAGGTAAAAAGATACACTCTGGCCCTCTAGCAATGTTAAATGTAATATAAAATAGTGAATGGTAATACTTCATACAACAGTGTCTATGTTCAAAATATTACAGGCAATAATACTAAAAAAGTACATAAAAGCAGCTCCACAATTACATATTATGTTCATGTGTATTACACAGTACCTACATATGTCATTATAATGTAGCATGAACACTAATGTAAACTGAGACCAAAACGGTTGCTATTTTGATTCTCTTCAAAGAGATTTCCGCATGCATTTGTCATAGTTTTTGAGTGTACAATGCTCTGCACGTTGCATACATTTGCTGCTCTCATTAGGCCAATAAACTTTTTTTGAAGTTGCAATGATTTTTGCACGCTCTCGCTAATGATATGGACATGTTTAGAATTAGCTGCACTGCGTTTGCATCCACTAAGAATTCATCCACGTCGGGGAACAAAAACGAGCCAAATAACCGTTGCTGCACAAGCACAAGATGATATATAATTTAATCAGGAATGAGGGGAATCATGAAAAGCTAGCTGTAATTGTGCCTTTACCCTCTCATACACTCCTATCTCTCCTGCTGTTCTATGGGTCAGATGTATTTGTTTGACCTCATGGAAAGCTCTCACTGGTTAGGGCTCCTTAGTGGCCCTGTCCCTGTTCACCCCATCTATGTGAATGCGAGCCACGCGCCACTGTAAACACCTCTTCCAGGATGAAGATAATAAATAGCGCTAACTGAGCTGATTGGTGTACACCTAAACTTACGTCAGTTGGCCTGTATAGTTTTTCCACTCTGCCTGCCCGGTGTTGAGGGCAGGAGTTGTTAAGTGCCGGCTGGACAGTTCCGGAAATGTTTGCCTCAGCTTTGCACTACATAATGCCAAAAGCTGGTGGATTTCAGAGCCTACAAAGACTTTTTGTTGTTTTTTCCCCCTAGATTTTAAATTGCTACAATGTACGCTACAGGCTATTCTAAAAGGATCCTTTTCAGCCTGCTCAGAGTCTATTTTAAAAGAGAGTTAAGCCAAATAATGAATTTTCTATTGTCCTTTATCCTGACAGCACACGTGCATCACCCTTACGTATATTTGATGTGTGTTTACTTCTGGAAAACTATAAGTCTATAAGTACAGTATGTCTGAAAATAAGACATTCAGCAGATGTCTTTGAGATGTTTATGATATAGAATGTTTGTAAATATGATCTTGTTAAAATGTTTAGCAGATGTTAATAAGATTTCCAGATAAAAATATCTAAAACAGACATCTCGAATACGTACGTGTGCTATTGGAGTACTCACCGTTATGTCGTTCCAAACCCATATGACTTACTTTTTTATGTGGAGCCCAAATAAGAAATTCTGAAGAATGTTTGTGCTGCTTTTATCCATACAATGAAAGTGCATGATGACTGAGGCTGTCAGTCCCTAACATTTATTAATTATTTGAAACTCAGTGAGCTTTCCTTGCCCATACTCCCCCCCCCCCCCCCTAAATTAAAGTCAGTTAGTTTACTCACACTGCAATATACTAGGACATGAATTTAACTGATGGCTTTCTCAATTTCATTTTAATGATACTTTATCATCTGAAATGACCAGCAATGGCATGCGTTTCACAATTACAAGACCTTCTAGCACTAATTATATAATAAATTCATGATATCAATTGCTAATTTTAAAGACAACCATTACCACTACCATTTTCAGAGATGCATGGTTTTGATCAACAGACATGAAGGCACTTAGCATGCCTCTTGCTAAAGAATGGAATCAGATGGATGATGCAGAAATTTTTTCTATTTTTAAGAATAAATAAATGACAAGTTATATTTCCAAATAGGATACATGGGCAGCAATGTGCAGCAAAATGGGCAGCATAGACATTTGGCTCTATGTAACTTGAGAAAGAAGTCTGTAGCTAATGCCACAGATGTTGAATCGTCCATCTTGGAGGCTGTTTAAAAAAACACTCATAACAATGGCATGAATTATAACATGCATGTGCATCACTAATGATGTGTCAGCATTTAAAAGTTGTTAAAATAAACCAAAACCACATTTACCCCCAAATCTGCACCCGACTGTTCCTCTTTCTGTGCCGTGATTGGTCTAGAGAGGGGGAGTCTCTGATGTCATAGGTCCACTCACCTCTCCATACAAGTCACTTCTCTGTCTGGCTGGCAGGTCTCTTCATATTTGCGGGTGAGTATACTGGGAATGACGCAGTTATGATGGTTGTCTTCTGGAAGAGACCTCAAGTTTCCAGCTCTTTTTTCTCTTTCCTTAATAGATAAAACAGATAAAACCAAAAGTTGGATTTCAAAAGACTAAGCTAAGGAGTGCTCCAGGACCAACCCAAAATAAGCATCATGCGTTGAAGCCACAATGCCAGGAAAGCTATTGACCAATATTCTTTTACCGATATTCATACTCTTCTACTTAATCTGTCAACAATTATTTAATATCAACCATTTGGTGGGTCTGTTAAGAGTAACACCGAGATATAATAGCCTTTACAAAACTGTACATTCAACAGGAAACATTCACAGCAACTTTCTTATTTATTATATTATTTGCATACATTTTTCTCTTATGCAACAGCTATTAATTCTCAAGTTAAAAAACAAATTTAGATTTAGATCAATTTAGATATAGCGAAAGTAGCATACATGTTTTTATGAAACCATTAATAAGGCAATTAGGTTTTTACTGTTGTACTCTAGATTTTTCATTTATTATTGTGTCAAAAAGAAGAAATAAAACAATAATAATAACTAGACAAATAAAGTTTGTAGACAAACATTGAGGTTGGCTTGAAAGGGCCTGGTCTGTAAGTTTAAAAAAAATATTAATTAGTTTGTTAGGCAAGTCATTTTAATTTGTATAGTGCTTTCACAACACGCATTGTTTCAAAGCAGCTTTACAGAAAATCGTGCTTTAACAGACAATTAAATTGTAATATCTATTAAGTCTTAGCCAACATTGTGTAATTTGATTAAATATGATTGTAAATTGTATGTAAACATAAATAATTAAATAATAACTGTATCTGGATTCGCATGGTGACATGCGAGGGTCAGATGTGTGAACGGCGGGCTCTGCACACTTTGCTAGTTTTTAATTATTTTTGTGTCATAAACCAGTGAGATTCGATACACTGTTTCATAACTGTTCTATGAAGACAATATGTCAAAGAATTCAAAATCCTCATGCTCTGGAGACATTAAAAGACACTTGCATGCTCAAGCTGATACCCCTGACAGGGCCGCAGACCGGGGACTCAGTTTGGACAGTGAGGTAGGAGAAATTCAGTGTCAACTAACAAGCATGTCGGTGATACTGACGAAGGTCGTAGCGGACTTGGAGGATCTTACTGTAATATGCTGATTGATCAATTTCATGGAGACAAAAGTCTCTGAGTTGGTTACAAGAATGGGGGACGTCGAGAAATGGATAGATTATCTGGAGTCATCAGAGAGGGAATTAGCTGCTAACCCGCTAGCGACAAAGGCAGATTTGCAGTGCATCTGGGAAAAGACCTTGAGATTTCTAATCGGCGAAGGCCGAGATATGGTGAAATTCCTAGACGAGCTCTTCCTGAATCTGCTCGACATAACATGCCAAAAGCTAACAAGGTCCTGGCTTGGAGATCCATGGAAGGAGATAGGCCCAATCAACTCTGGCCAAATTTCTGAGATCATCTGATAAAGATCTTGTGTTAAGCGAGGCGAGGAGTAAAGGCTTTCTTGGAAGAACCACAACATTTTCATGTTCCCAGACTTTCAACAAGAGAGAAATGTGATCGATTCAAGGAATGCATGTAACTTTTACAAGTAACCGATGATTGCTTTTGCACTGATATTTCCAGCCACACTGCAGATAAATACTAAGGATGGCCTCAAAATATTTACATGGCCACAGCAAGCATTGTACTTCATAAAGTCATTGGAATGAGTAAGCCATGGTGGGAGTCTCACGTTGCTCCCAAGTGAGCTTGACTCACTAAACATTCACTTGACTGTCCAAGGAAGCTGGGCGCCTTTTTGTTTCTTTTTGTGTTGGTTCTGCCTAGCAGATGGAGTTGTTTTGTGGAATAACACTCCTCCAAGGAACATTTGTATTGACGGAGGGTTGCTTTTACACTGAAGTTCCAGGCAAGCATTGTCCTTTATAAAGTCAAGGGAATGAGTAAGTCATTGTGTGGAACTCGCTTTGTAGCCAAGTGGACCTGAATCACTGAAAATTAACTTGACTGTCTGAGGAAACTGGGCACCTTCTTTGTTTCTTTTTGTGCTGGTTCCACCTAGCGGCTGGAGTTTGTTTTGTGGAATAACACTCCTTTGGGACAGTTGTGGCTAAATCTGCAGATTCTTTATGTTTATGCCTCCTATTGGATGGAGTTTCTTGCAGGACGTTGGAAGGATTAGGTCATCTGCTCCACTTATAAAACAGCCGGCTCACTGAACATTCGTTTGACTGCCAGAGGAAACTGAATGGTTTTACATTTTAGTAATTTATTAATTAATTTATTGTGTGTGTTGGTTCCGCTAGAGGCTGAAGCTTGTTTTGGGGATGAACACACTTTGAGGACAGTTTTTGACAACAATCTATTGTTTTCTTGTTTTTGACACAAAATCTATTTTTTCTAATAAGTCAAAATGTCAGATGTTAATGATTGGATTGTCTCTAGATTGTGGATTGTGAATAGGCTGGGGACCCCATAACAAGAAGGAAGGTTATTTCTATTATTAAATGTAAAAAATAGGATATTGTGTTTCTTCAAGAAATGCATCCTTCACCAGAGGAAGCTGAAAAATTTGGGAAGATATGGGGTGGATATGTTTTCTTTAATGCTGGCTCAAGTAAGAGCAGGGGAGTCATTACATTGATCAGTAAGCATCTACAATTCAAATGTCTCAAACAGATTAAAGACAAATAAGGTAGAGTCATTATTGTTTTAGAAGAAATTCAGGGTCAAAGGTTGATTTTGGATAATATTTATGCTCCGAACGTTGATGATCAGGGATTTTTTATCGATCTAGGGAGGTTGCAAGCCGCTGGCACCCCTCATGATATAATACTGGTAGGACACTTTAATCTGATGATGGACTCAGTCCTTGATCATAGTGAAGCAAAAGTGTGCAAGCACCCTAGAGCAACATTGACACTTCACAGGATATATAAAAATATTGGCCTTACAGATATTTGGAGACTTTTGAACCCATCTGGTAGGGACTATATATTTTTTCATCAGTCCATAAAATGTATTCAAGAATATATATTTTTTTATTTCTAAGTCCCTGATTTCAACTGTTGTGGATTGCTCAATTGGAAACATCTAAGTCTCGGATCACACCCTGGTGAGTTTAGAGGTGTTGCCACATATGGAACAAGAAATCATATAGTTGGCGCTTTAATGTATCCCTTTTGCAAAATTCTGAATTCCAACAATTGCTAAAGACTGAAATCAATGTGTATATGGAGACCAACTGGTCCTCAGTATCCTCTGTGGGCGAGGCTTGGGAACCACTTAAGGTGGTTCTAAGGGGTCAGATCACACAGTATGCCTCATTCATTAAAAATCCCAAAGCACGAGAACTTGTGGAGTTGGAAGGGAATATTAAAAGTCCAGAGGCAGAGCTGACGCACCGAATGTTGTCTGATGGCCTCAGAGAATTGGCCTGATTGAAATACAGATGTAATCGCAAAAGGTGGATTTTTGGCTATTCAGGGCAAGACAATCATATTTTGAGTCGGGGGACAATACAGGGAAGCTTTTGGCTAGATATATAAAGCAGAGAGTCTTTTTCTACCATTCACTCAGTGAAATCTGCTGGTGGTGAAATTTTTACCTCGGCCATTGATATTAATAATACTTTTAAAGAATTCTATTTTGATCTCTATAGTCTTTGTCTTCTGATGAACATATTAGAAACTTTGTGGAACCATTAGAACTCCCTAAACTAACGACTGAGCAAAACAATAATCTTGATTCTGAGATAACCTTGGATGAGCTTAGTAAGAAAATCAAGGCCTTGCCTACAGAACAAGAACTGGCTCCAATTTTGATAGAAGTTTATAAGGAATCATTATAGAATGTAAAGCTTCCGCTAACCATTACACAAGCCCAGATCAGTCTGATTCTTTAAAAAGGTCAAAGATCCTTTGAGAGTGTAAGAGTTACCGTCCAATTTCCCTGATCCAGCTAGATGTAAAAATGTTGTCAAAAATCTTGGCTAACAGATTAAGTAAAGTTATGACATCTCTTATACATATAAGTCAGGTGGGGTTTATTCAGGGCCATAGCTCTTCTGATAACATTAAGTGTTTCATCAATATCATGTGGTCAGTGGCAAATGATCAGACTCCGGTCGCTGCCATCTCACTTGAAGCCGAAAAGACGTTTGATATGGTACACAATGGGATTATCTTTTTAAGGTTTTGGAAATATACTTGTTCGGGAATACTTTTATTGGATGGATTAAGATACTGTATAGACACCCTGTAGTGGCGGTTCAAACAAATGGATTAATTTTGGATTACTTTACTCTGGAAAGGGGCACCCGACAGGGCGTAACTACAAGATCTGATAGAACATTTGCAAATTCAAGGAAATCTGAGTATGGCCCGGATGATCTCTATATCTATATACTCACGTTTACGCTGCATGCTTACCTTTTTCCCCAGGGCTGTTTGCATATAACGACTTCTAAGGATCAATATTTGCTAAAACTGGTTTACCAATTTGTTTTGCTGCTTCCGAATCCATAATCTATTGTCGTTAGTTTCTCTTTAACTGTATTGGATGCTGTTTTGTGAAACTGGAGATTCCTTGTTGTGATCTTTGTTGACATTCCCTGGCCCTGACAACCGTTGTCACTGCCATCATTGACTGAGGGAATAAGATGACAATGAGCGGAAAGAGAGAGAATCACCAAGTCATGCTGAGGCAGTATCAGTTAAATTTAATTAACAAAATATGCCAAATGTTCTGTAAAATAAAGAATCGACCAGTAATTAAGGGAAAAAATTGCGTTCCATATGAAATCCATACATGATGCCGTTTGTCTCGTATTTTAGCGTTACACACCCAAACTTTCACAAATGAGAGAACTGGACCTGAAACACACACACCTTTTGCGTGAGTTGTGTGAGATATTGGCTGCAGTTTACAGAGATGCTAAACTTGACAGAAACTGTTGGTGTAAATATCAATGACAATCAGCGCACGTCTACAGTCATGTTTTCTGTCAGAAGCAAGATCATTTACACAAAATCATATTGCATCCGAATGCATGTTAATTGTTTCCCACCATTGGGATTTTAAAACACCAGTAAACACACCTATCATGACATGCTGTTACATTTTACTGCTTATGTCAGAGCTCATTCTGGAAGAGATAGAGAGGAGAGGTAAGATAAAATTGCATTACTGCAGTAATTCAAAATAAAAGTACAGTAGTAATGGTTAAGTTAAAATATTTAACATGATTTTCTTACATTTCCTTATGACAAACACTATTTACTGCCAAAACAACAACACTAATCCAAGGAGAAATACACTATTTTCATGTTAAGCCTTTTCTCTCCCTTTTTCCTCTTCTTCTTGGTCATTGTATTAAAAGCGTTTTTCATTTTTACTTTATTAGGGGACGTTATCACTGAATGAGTTATTGCGTCCATCTATGCTGTTTTTCCAAGTAAAAAAGCATCTTGCGCAGGAGCGCCTATAAATATAGGTCATTCCTAAAATTCTGTGGTATTTATATTGTTTAATTTCACCCGATTACAATTTTGATAGGCTTGTTAAAAAGAATAAAGACTTTTTATAATGTTACACACTTCTGTAGGCTTAAAAGTTAAATGGTAAATAAATGAAATCCTTTTCTATAGCACTGTTATCAACTCATGTCCCAAAAACTGCACATCAAACATCTTTGACAAAAATAAACGGCGAATCATTGGATTTACATTTTTCCCCCACATACAGTTAAGTCAAGTGTTCTCTCAATAACATGTATTCATTTGTGGTAAATGTGTAATTGTAACACTGATATTGGAGGTTTTCTGTGTACCCCTTGATTTATTGCCAACCCTGTTATGTCATGATACCATGACCTTTCATTGAAGATATATGTTAGGAAATTACATCACACACACTGGAGGTGGACATCAGCCATTCTGCAAAATTACTTTGAAGTTTATGATGCTATTGTTTTATGTTTTCCTTTATTTTGTTATGTTAGTCATACATAACATGTCTACTAGTGGTTGACCGATATATCGTCGAGGCCGATAAATTGGCAGATATTCCGATTTTTTAATTATCAGCATCAGCCGATACATTTTCCCATTTGGACGATTTGTTTCTTGAGGGCCCCAAAAATTGCCTACTTGCACATGAAGTGACTGAGACATGTAAAAGACCAGTCACGGTTAATTTTGTTATTATGTGCCATTGTGTTACTACAATAATAGACTGGTGTGCAACATGGCCTCTTTTAAACGGTCCGCATATCAGATGTGTTAAAGTGCTCGCCTGTTTCATTCTCCCTGGCTTTCCTCAACAGTTCCCTGTAACATTTAACTGTCTTGTCTTATGATAAAAAGGAAAATATCAATAAAACTAATATACCATTTGCAAATATGCGCATATGTAATTTAAACAGATGTAATAAACAAACCTCACAAAACTTGAGCAGATCCACCATCCTGTGGAGCGCTCATTTATTTACCTCTATAGCACGCATTCTATCAGCCTCTCCTCAGAAGTTTCCTGTCAGTTTTAACTTTCTTTTCTAATGATAAAAGGAAAATATCAATACAACTTCTATTATATACAGGTTGCAGATATGAAAACATCTTGTTTAAACAGATGTAATTCACAAACCTCATGAAAATGCAGCATTTTCTTCCTGTCGAGCGCTCATTTAATCTGAATGTTTTAGTAATTTAGCTTGACCAGTATGACATAAGCTTTAATGACAGGTGTCAGACATCCGGATCGGCCAAATCATTTTCCACATTCACACGCAGTAATTTTCACTCACATTTGCATGCACGCTAGAGACATGTTTTTACAATTTAGCAAATGAGCGCAACCTTACTAACAGTGTCAAATGTGACAGAAAAAAGCACCTTGAGCTCGCAATGCTCGAAGTCGGCAGGCAATGCCATACCTGCAATGATGCACAATTCCAGGCACAGAGTTCTCAAGTTGCATTTATATCATTTCTAGCATACCCATCTAAATCTTTAAGCCATTTATTCAATATGTATATGATTAACATAAAATGTACAAAACATAGACAAATATAAAATGTTTAATATAAGGGAGATGTTTTACAAAGATAATTGATTAAATATACATATTTTCAAAACACCTTGTATTATGTTATCTATGTGTTAGCGAGGGGATACGTGAATGGATGTTGAAAATTTGGAGGGGTACGCCACTGTAAAACGTATGGGAACCACTGCTCTAAGAAGAGTTAGAGTCAGAATTGTAAATCTAATAATAATAATAATACTTTTAAATAATAGATCAGTAGGTTGGCTCTTTCAAGCCAACCTAATGACTCAAAAATCCTTAAAAATGCAGTTCTGCATATTAGTTATTGGATACTTAAAATAATATTTAAGTAGTAAAAAAAACAAAGAACAATATCACTCAATCTCTATGTTAAATAACATGAAGAAGAACTGGAAGATAATGCAGAACAAGAAAAGCTTTTTTTTTTTTTTTTTTTTTGCATCACAGTGGGATTGTAATGAAATGTGTTTATTTTAGCCATTTTATGATGTGCCTTATGAGTCTACGTCATAAAATCCAGACCACATTTAAAAGCAAACTGATGAACATATAAAGTGCTTAAAGTAGAAACAGCAACCGCAATTTGACGAGGTATTTACATGACGATGGCCTTGGTTATAGCCCTGCCCCCCTGCTGTACCTTGGGGGCTTCCTGTATCCACTGAATGCTCTCTTTGACTCGGCACAGTGACGGAATCCCCAAGTCTGTTTCCTGTTGTGTTAGGCGGTTGCCGAGCAACTGTGGCTGGGTTCCAGAGGGGAGGGATTTTGTGTGCTCCCACAGGATGAGTGAGCAAACACAGACCCACTGCTCAGAGCTCCACTGTGGGGCCCAGACACAACAGTGACTAACATATCAACATCACAGTTGAGCAACAATCAGCATGAAAGTTATTGTAATCAGTTTTAGAGCAAATGTTATTGAGCAAATTATTCCCCTGAGAATAAATTCCTGTAGAAATATTTGATATTCCAGTAAACGAATGAAACTGGGCAAAAAATATCAACCAACCACCTTGTTTCTTAAAATGTATTACTTTAAAATCTTGCATAGCAAATATACACACACTGAACCCTTTATTAGGAACAATATGTTCATGGTCTTCTGCTATTGTAGCCCGTCCGCCTCAAGATTCAACATGTTGTGCATTCTGAAATGCTATTCTGTGCACTACAATTGTACAGAGTTGTTATCTGAGTTACCGTAGACTTTCTGCCTGCTTGAATCAATCTGGCCATTTTACATTGACCCCTCTCATCAACAAGGCATTTCTGTTCGGAGAACTGCCACACTGAATGTTTTTTGTTTTTGGCACCATTCTGAGTTAACTCTAGAGATTTTTGTGCATGAAAATCCCAGGAGATCAGCAGTTACAGAAATACTTAAGCTAGATGTTTGAGACTGTACTTACCAGACCGTCTGGCATCAACAGTCATACCTCGGTTGAAATCACAGAGTTCACATTTTTTCCCCACTCTGATGGTTGATCTATCTGACCCGTATCTGCATGATTTTATGCATTACACTGCTGCCACACGATTGGCTGATTGCATAATCACATGAATAATTAAGAGGTTTACAGGTGTACATAATAAAGTGCTCAGTGAGTGCATAGTACAATATATGTAAGAAAAAAGAAATAAAAATTATTGTCTTTTTTTTGTTGCCCAATTTCATTCAGTTATATCAAACAATTGATTTTAAGGGGCATCATTTGCTCAAAACAATTCCATAAGGTTGTTGTTGCTCAACTCAAAATGCTCCAAATTAGCACAAAAAGTAAATATGTTCTATGATAGACAGACAGATAAATGATAGAACAATAGATAGATGATATATATATATAAACAGTAGATAGATAGAATGATAAAACAATAAAACCATAGACAGAGCGATAGATAGAAAGAGCAATAGAACGATAGACAGACAATAAAATGACAGAATGAACGTTAGAATGAACGAATGATACAGTAGAGAGCAATAGATAGAATGATAGAACAGAACGATAGACAGAGAGATACAAAAATAGATGGATAGAACAATAGATTGAACGGTAGACAGACAGATAATCAATTAAAATGGGATTTACTGTATATAGGATAAAATAATCCTAGTCAAGAATTCTGAAATGTTGAATTAAACTCATCTTTATTCATGTTATTCATTTACTCACCATCATGCTATCCCAGGAGTGTATGACTTACTTTCTTCTACTGAACACATATGAAGATTTTTAGAAAACGATTTCAACTTTTTGGTCTATACAACGCAAGTGAATGGTGGCCAGAAGGTTGAAGGTTAATAAAGCACATACATGCAGCACATATGTAATCCATACAACTCCAGTGGTTTAATCCATGTCTTCATAAGTGATATGATAGGTGTAGGTGAGAAACAGATCAATATTTATATTAATAGCCCCTTTTCTTTTTTAAATTAATTTATCCTCCCTGCCTAGTAGGTGGCCATATGAATGAAGAACAATTGGAGAAGAATGTGGAAGTGAAAGAGGAGATTGATAGTAAAAAAAAGACTTAAATATTGATCTGTTTTACACCTGCACCTATCACATAAATTCTGAAGCATTGGTTAAACCACTGGAGTCGTATGGATTACTTTTATGCTGCCTTTGTGCTTTTTTTGAGCATCAAGGTTCTGGCCACCATTCACTTGATTTGTAAGGACATACAGAGCTGAGATATTCTTCTAAAAATCTTCGTTTGTGTTCAGCAGAAGAAAGAAAGTCATACACATCTGGGATAGCATGAGAGTGAAGAAATTATGAGAGAATTAACATTTTTGGAGAACTATCCCAGTAAATGTGGAATTAACACTAAATGCCTTGTCTTTTGACTCTGAGGGCATTTTGCATTGTACAAATAATTGCTGACAGCAGAACCAAAGAGTTTCTATCTACATTAAGAAAATGCTCAACTAAAGGCAAATCCCAATCTGTGTCCAACTACAGGAAACACAATGCTTTGGAAAAACAGTTACAGGACTCTTGAGGCAGTAGCAAAACAGTGTGATGCGTGTTGTGCACAACATGTGACAGATACAAATTATAAAAACAAGACTGTCCCACACTCACAGTGAAATGTCCAGTGCACAAACATCAAGGGGTGAATACTCTATACAGGCATGGGCTGCACTTTTCAATAATTTTAAGCGAAAGCTGGCACAGCTGGATTTAGTTTTTCTCAGTTTATATGGACAGGGAGTTTTTTTGACCCACAAGGGAGCAAAGGTAGATAGAAAAATAGAGACAAGGGAAGGGGAGGAAGAGAGAACGAGAGATAAGATGAAAGAGAAAGCTTCCTGGCATGATAATGTCAGTGGACCATCACATCTAGTACAGGGTCCCAGTAAACCACATGTTTCCCGTTCAGTACAGAGTGTGTGTGGGTGAGTACGGGTGGAGGAAGAGAGGAGTATTGATAACAAGCCATCTGTGTTTTTCATGTGTGATATTCACGTTAAGTACACTACATAGAACGAAGTTCAAATGTCTGAGTACACTGAAAATCTGGGATTCAAAACCGAATGTAAACCTAGAAATAAATAGAAATGTTGAAATATTTGAAACAAAGAATAACAAAGGTAAAGCGAATAATGTTGATCATCTCATAAAAAGGCCACATGTCAAGGTCTGGGTAGATTAGATGGTGAGTGAACAATCAGTTTTCGTTGTCAATGTGTTGAATGCAGGGGAAATGATCAGGAGTAAAGACCTGTGCGACTTTGACAAGGACATGGCCAGATGACTGGGTCAGAGCATCTCTGAAACGGAAAGGCTTGTGGGGTGCTCCCATTCAGCAGTGGAGAGTACCTATCAACAGTGGTCTGAGGAGGGACAAACCACAAAGCAGTGACAGGATGTTGGGCACCTAAGGTTCATCTATGCACGAGAGCAACTAAGGCTGTACCATCTGTTCAGAAACCGAAAGAAGGTATACTGTGGCACAAGTCACAGAAATTGTTTAAGATGGTGACAGGTGGAATGGGTCACAATGCACAGTGCATCACTTCCTGCTTTGTAGCTGCAAACCGGTCAGAGTGCCCATGATGACCCGTCCACTGTCCAAAACACCTAAAATGGGCACAGGAGCATCAAAACTGGACATTGGAGCAGTGGAAGTAGGTTGCCTGATCTGATGCCTGATCTGTTTTCTATTACATCAAGTGGACGGCCATGTACATGTGTGCCGTTTACCTGGAGAAGTGATGGCACCAGGAGGCACTCTAGGAAGACGACAAGCCGGTGGAGGGAGTGTGATGCTCTGGGCAATGTTCTGCTGGGAAACCCTGTGTCCGGCCATTCATATGGACGTCAATTTGACATGTGCCAGCTACCTAAACATTGTTGCAGACCAGGTACACCCCTATGTGGCAATGGTATTCCATGATGGCAGTGGCCTCTTTCAGCAGGATTATGCGCCCTGCCATACTGCTTGAGAATGGTTGGAGGAACATAATGAAGAGCTCAAGGTGTTGCCCTGGCATCCAAATTCCCCAGATCTCAATCTGATTGAACATCTGTGAGATGTGCTGGACCAACAAGTCCGATTCAAGGCGGCTCCACCTCGCAACTTACAGGAATTTAAGGATCTGCTGCTAATGTCTTAGTGCCAGATACCACAGGACACCGTCATCTTGTAGTCCATGCCTCAGCGTGTCAGCACTGTTTTGGTGGCACGCAGAGGACCAACAGCATATCAGTCATAATGTTTTGGCTCATCAGTGTATGTGACATTAACCATGTTAACTCCTTTGTACAAAATGTCAGATTTCCTTGCTTCCATTGAAGTACTCATTGCATAATGTTTGCATCATTCTTAAGCCATGCTGGTTAACATGGATTATCAGATTTCGCACAAACTTTGAGTCCATGCCAGCTTGAGTGCATGCTGTTATTAAAGCAAAAGGGTGACAAAACAAATTTTAAGAGGTTTGAAATGTATATGTTTCAATTTAACATGTCACTCATTGCTATGCTGATAATATAATTAGCAATTATGAAAAATGCAAAATAGCAGCATTTTCACATGTGTTCTCAAACTGTTGTACCCCTCTGTATATCTAATTGAAAAACCACACATTGTAATTTACTGGATATTACAAAGATGCAGCCATCTAATACCATTTCATTTTATATCAGTACATCAATAAAAAAAATAAAAATAGATTGTCAGTTGTATTTGGGACTGAAGGGCAAGAAAAAAAAATAGTGACATCATTAGTGGAATAAAGGTAATTTATCTAATGTATTGTATTATTTTAAAAAATAAACTAGGGTACAAAATCTGAAAAGCAAAGCAGACGAGAGCACATTTCAAGCTAAATGTGAGATATAGACTGGATTTTAAAAATGACCAGAAACCAGAGATCACAAAAATTAAATAAGAAGAACTAGGATCTATATCTATATAATCAATAGGGGTAATTTCCTGTTTCTTGAGCAGCACTCATATCAGATGCTGATGCAGTTTGCATTTGGGCCCAGAGTTTTGGCTTTAGTAACAATAAATAACGTGTAAATGCCGCCATCTAGTGGTCAGAAGCAATACATACATTAAGATTTCAGATACAAAGACTTGCAAACGTTCAAGTTCTCCTGTCCCATTTATGTTTGGAACATAACTGCTCACATTATTTTTCACATTAAATGGCACTTTCCAGGAATAAGGCACAAAATAGAGCTTGAAAATAGTGGGGTCTGTGAAAGGTGTTTAGCTTGGAGAACATTTTCTTCAAACACCTAAGGACGTAATGGTAAATATGACCCGTTTTGTTCAATATGAGATTTGCAATGTTTGCAACCCTGTTACCAAACTTTGGGACATCTGAATTTAATTTAGTTTAAAGCCATAATTTGTGCAATGTGTGTTCTTTTTAAGCAATAAACACAACTCAAGTGAATAAAATGTAAAAATTTGAAACAAGAACAAAATGCCAAAATGGGTAATAGGCTTGGACAGACAATAAAATGTATATAGTCACATTTTCACTATGAGACCAGGTTGGAATTAACAGTATGTAATGTAAAAGATCTCTCTTTAAAGAAAATTGATTTTGTGCCTTTTTCTCTTAAAAGTAAATAAAATAATAGAACACCAATTTGTACCCTATTATGCATTATCAAATAAAACATATTAAATGACACACCCACCAGACCATTTGAAAACATACTGCTCTTTAATTAGACACTAATATCAATTGTAAATACAAATGTATAAATATACTGATTAAACTGCTGCAGCCACTATTGCAGTAACAATACTATAGAAATACCACATCATTTTTCAATAATGTATCACTCAGTAAAAACAAAAAAGAAATGCCAGAGCAACACAAAGTACACAAACATAAATAAGCTATTGTTGTTAGGCTCTCACAAGTTTAATTTAAGGTTTTTATACAGCAGGTGAAGAATTCAGTTAGTGATATTCCTGAGTGAAGTAACATATAACCCAATTTATTCCAAGCGAAACAGAATTCCACCATTATGCACAGCAAGAAAAGAACAGCATACGGCACATATATGTGCTTGGCATTGTTTCATTCAGTATTGTAAACACGCATGCACACAGTATAGAAAATAAAGTGAATGATAAAACTCATTCCACATAGCGGCCGACTATTTAATTTAGGCAAGATCTTACAAAGTTTTGAGCCAACTATACATCATCAGCACAGATGAAGGGGGGTTCTTCTGTGAATGTCCTCACAAAAAAAAAAAAAAAAAAAGTGCCATTGTGTATAAAAAGGAAACTCCCACCTTTATTAAACTATGAAAAAGCAGGTAAGCGAGTGCCATACATCCATTTTAGAACTACAAAACTGATGGTGTATCTCTAAGCAGCTTAGTAAATCCCATCTAATACATTTTTCAGTTTTTACAATCTTATAAAACTCATTAGTTCATAACACCAATTCCAAGAAAATACTACAATCAAGTCCTGTTTCTATGTCAAGAGGTGGGATTCAACAATCAATAACAAAGGCATGTAGTCACTCCAAAAGTCAGTCAAGTTACCACTCTAAAAACAAAGAATTTATCATTTTAAAGGATTACAGACTTGTAAAATATAATTTTAAAGGGATAGTGCACCCAGAAATGAAAAGACTCACCCACATCATTCCAAACTTGAACACAAAAGGAAATGTTAGACAGAATGTTAGTCTCTTTCATTGTGATGGAGGCTTCCAGTCCCAAACATTCTGCCTCCTTTACCATTCCTCTGAAGAAAGTCATACGGGTTTGGAACAACATGAGGGTAAGTAAAGTATGACAGCATTGCATTTTTGGGTAATTTAGGTCAAAGCTTTTCCCAGAACAAATAGTTTCTACTGTAAAACACTTGCTTTGCTCCAGCTTACATTTACACAGATTTGCAGCAGGATCATATAGCAGCGGCAGCCACAACGCAACAGTAGC
Organism: Xyrauchen texanus; assembly: GCF_025860055.1. Classification (NCBI taxonomy): domain Eukaryota; kingdom Metazoa; phylum Chordata; class Actinopteri; order Cypriniformes; family Catostomidae; genus Xyrauchen; species Xyrauchen texanus. The sequence goes on from NC_068301.1 coordinate 10,858,950, forward strand.
ACTGGACATCAGAGCTGTCCATATTCAAATTCAGTATGCAACACTCATGCAAGCAAAACGTTCAAATCAAAACTACCCCTACGAGTCCCCACTCCCTCCCTAGACCATATTAATTACAAAGTACAAGGGTTAGTCTTTAATTTACTTGCAATCATGGCATCTACATCTTTTGTGGAAAGTCATACAGCTTTTTTTTTTTTAGGGTGAGTTCATGCTAACAAATTTTCATTTTGGGGTGAATTATCCCTTTGATAATGTAGTACAGTATGTGCCAAAAATTAAGGAAAAGTGCTGATGAGTATGGAAATTATACTACTGAGGCATACATTATATCTCAAATGGTCTCACTAACATCATTATACCTCATCAATAAAAATCATTTAAAAAATCTATAGGCTTCAATAAAAATATGTAATGCTGATTTAACATTTATATACATTTAATCAAAAATGACAGGTTTGGAACTGTCATTGCAGTGCGTGTCCCCCTAAACAACCTTTTGGTTTCCTCATATTCCTTTTGTTCTATATCTCGGTCTCTTTTTGTGCTTTAGTCTCTTCAAGTACTCAATAATACTCACCATCTTCCGCTACAACTGTTCCATGTCCCCCTCTAAACGACCATCTTAGTCCATATAAACATACATAGGTGTCACATTATGTCATCCAATAAGCATACATATAAAGAGCATCATAAAGCACTTATGGAACTTTGTATCTGTTAAGAAGTATTTGATGTGTGCTTATAAATGTGTTTGCATGCCTTCTGACATTGTGTGAAGTATGGAACGCTCAGGAGGAGAGTTTGGAGTAACTGGGTGGGGAGAACTTCCGCTTCAGATATTTTAGGATGTAGAGCGGCAGACAGCTGACCAGCGTGATGGCGCACACCTTCCACAAAAACACCCATGTTGTGATAAACGAAAGATCTGAAAACAAAAGACACAGATTAAGAAATTAAAACACCAAAACAAAAATCACTTCACACTCGTTCATACATCAAGGTAGCAGTTTATGCTCTGAAAAACAGGATCATCAGGCTGAGAATGAAGTGGATGGGTTGCACTGCACTGATGGAATGTGGGTAAAAAAATGAGTGATCACAGAGTTATGGCACATCTGAATGGCTCCTCATCTAGGGGCCCACAAACAAGAGTGAAGCCGAGAGAGGAGAATGGACTAGAAGTAGGAATTATTTGAGTAGGAATACAGTTGAAGTCAGAAGTTTACATACACCTTAGCCAAATACATTTAATCTCTGTTTTTCACAATTCCTGTAATTTAATCTTAGGGAAGCATTCCCTGTATTAGGTCAGGTTAGGATCACTATTTCAAGAATGTGAAATGCCACAATTATAGTAGAGAGAATTATTTATGTCCGCTTTTATTTCTTTCATCACATTACAAATGGGTCAGAAGTTTACATACACTTTGTTAATATTTGTTAGCATTGCTTTTTAATCGTTTAATTTGGGTCAAACATTTTGGGTAGCCTTCCACAAGCTTCTCACAATAAGTTGCTGGAATTCTGGCCCATTCCTCCAGATAGAACTGGTGTAACTGAGACAGGTTTGTAGGACTCCATGCTCATACATGCTTTTTCAGATCTGCCTACCAATTTTCTATTGGATTGAGGTCAGGGCTTTGTGATGGCCACTCCAAAACCTTGACTTTGTTGTCCTTAAGCCACTTTGCCACAACTTTGGAGGTATGCTTAACGTCATTGTCCATTTGCGACCGAACTTTAACTTCCTTGCTGAAGTCTTAAGATGTTGATTTGTCCTTCCTCATGATGCCATCTATTTTGGGAAGTGCACCAGTCCCTCCTGCAGCAAAACACCCTCACAACATGATGCTGCTACCCCCATGCTTCACGGCTGGGATGGTGTTCTTCAGCTTGCAAGCATCACCTTTTTTCCTCCAAACATAACAATGGTCATCACGGCCAAACAGTTCAAGTTTTGTTTCATCAGACCAGATGATATTTCTTCAAAAAGTAAGATCTTTGTCTTCATGTACACTTGCAAGCTGTAGTCTGGCTTTTTTTAATGGCGGTTTTGGAGCGGTGTCTTATTCATTGCTGAGCAGCCTTTCAGGTTATGTCGCTAAAGGACTTGTTTTACTGTGGATATAAATTCTTGTCTACCCGTTTTCTCCAGCATCTTCACAAGGTCCTTTGCTTTTGTTCTGGGATTAATTTGCACTTTTTGCACCAAACTATGTTCATCCCTAGGAGACAGAATGCATCTCCTTCCTGTGCGGTATGATGGCTTCATGATCTCATGGTGTTTATACTTGCGTACTATTGTTTACACAACGAATGTGGTACCTTCAAGCATTTGGAAATTGCTCCCAAGGATGAACCAGACTTGTGGAGGTCCACAATTTTTTTTCTGAGGTCTTGGCTGATTACATTTGGTTTCCTCATAATGTCAAGCAGAGGCACTGAGTTTGAAGGTAGGTCTTAAAAAACATCCACAGGTACACCTCCAATTGACTTCAATTAGCCTATCAGAAGGTAGACAACCCTACCTGCCCTGCTCAAAGGGAGTAACTGTAAGTGACCTCAACACTGGCTTTGTGTTGTTCCAAATAAAGATTGTCCTAGAACACTTTTACTAACATCCTCAAATTATAGAGTGCAACAATTTGGTTTAAGTAGTATTACATTTGCATACATTTTTCTACTATGAGCTCCAAGTTTCTTAATCGATGGTTTTAATTCTGTTTAAGACATCAGTCTGTATTATTTTAACTTCATTTTTCAAAGATCATGTTTAATGTGAATGAAGCGATCGAGTCGGTCTTCCTACACTTCCAAACTAATATATTTATAAATATTTTGCAATATTCATAAAATGTATCGTTTCTATACTTATAGTCAGCAAATTTAAATAATTACTTTTACATATTTATATCACTTTGAATTTGATGATGTAATTTTAAAGGCTTTATGGGATTATGGTTCATTCCCTAATCAAAGACAGTAAGTACACAGTCTTGTACTTTTGTCTTTTTGTCCAATTTTCAAATACTTTTTAGCTTCAAATCAAAGTATGTAATGTTGTGATTCACCTCGGAGCTGGTAGGTTTGGTTCATGGTTTAGAACTCTTATAAAGGATTTTATAAAATCCCTATGGAAAAAATGAATGGGACAAATACATACAGAACCACAACAGTCGAAAAAGTGGGAAGACACTGTTGCACATTATACAGAGATGCCTCATTCTTCTCATAATTGGCTACTTGCCTAAAGGCTTGACATAATTTTCTGGAATTTTCCAAGCTGCTTAAACAGAGTTGCTAAACATTTTTTTTACATCAAATTTAAGACTTTTTAAGACCTTTTTCAAGACCTGAACAAATCAAATGAATACACCCTATCCCCATCTTAAAACAATTAAAAAAATAAATCATGTAATCACAGACTCTTTCTTAAACAGGCAAGGGCACACATTCAACATGGCCTTAACATTGCTTTTCAGTAAAACACGGTAGGCTATATGCAAGTTTAAAATACTCAAGACGTGTTTTCCACAAATATATCGTTAAAATCGGTTTATGTACCATTGCATAAATGGATACAAATTAGAGGTCGACCGATATTGGATTGTGCTGATTCAGTAAAGTGTTAAAAGAAAGCCAGTTAATCTGCCAATAGTTTTTAAAATTGGTAGCTTATATTAAATGTTCTTAGTCTTTCTTTCCTGTGATGGGGAGGGCAAGACCAAGGCTCCAAGAGTCCAAATTGAATTAAATTCCAGATGCAGTTTATGGTGCAACCAAAATACCAATAACCAGGGGAAAAATATTTTATTCATAGCACAGAACTTTTAACTTCAAAAGGCTGAAATACACTCTTATTTTGAAATGTATGTGCTCCACTCCTTCCAGCTGCTCATTCAAACAGATAACGGGAATACAATGTGCTCTCCTACAATAATCTACAACATATTACAATGTAAACAATTAAAAGTAAACATTGCCATCATCGACAGTTGAACATTTGTAATCTCTTGTCATAAATTACTAATATAGCTTAGAAAATACAACAGTGTCATGCTTACACTTTGATGGACTCAGTGCATGCATTTATTTAAATCATATTCTTTTGAAGTTTGATAATCACATTAGGTCATATCATGATTCCTGTCTTTATGCCCCCAAATTTAAGACCTGTTTATATAATTAAGACTTTTGTTGTCTAATTTAATCATTTTTATGACCTTAAATTAGGGAAAACTAAATTTCAGACATAAGGATCCACAGGAACCCTGTTAAAGGCACAGTTAACTTAGTGAATGTAAACTTCTGACAAACTGGAATTGTGATATAGTCAATAAAAAGTGAAACAATCTGTATGTAAACAATTGTTGGAAAAATGACTCATGTCATGCACAAAGTAGATGTCCCAAACGTCTTGCCAAAACTATAGTTTGCTATAATATGAAATATGTGGAGTGGTTAATTTTTTTTTAGTTTTAATGACTTCAGCCCAGATGTATGTAAATGTCTGACTTCAACTATTTGGGAAGCATCTCACAATTCGTTTTTTGATTTAGGTAGTCAAGCATGGCTTCATGTCGCAAGAACATTGGTTGTTTTCTTAAGCCATTTTGTTCTTGACTATTATACCTATCTAAAGAATACATTGCATTTGTGCTGAGTGACTCCAGCCAGGTCTCTTAAGCAACCAAAATTGTCCCGGTTGCTAGGGAGGGTAGAGTCACATGAGGTAACCTCCTCATGGTCACGATTAGTGGTTCTCGCTCTCAATGGGGTGTGTATTATGTTGTGCGTGGATTGCGGAGAATAGCATGAGCCTCCTCATGCCGAGTCTCCGTGGTGTCATGCACAACGAGCAACGTGATAAGATGCACGGATTGACGGTCTCAGAAGTGAAGGCAACTGAGACTTGTCCTCCACCACCCAGATTGAGGTGAGTAACCATGCCACCACGAGGACCTACTAAGTAGTGGGAATTGGGCATTCCAAATTGAAAAAAAAAAAAATTCAATACAGAGAATGTTTATTTGATTTGTGTTTGTTTGAAATGCATCTTTTTGTAGAATATAAGACGCAGCAGATTTTGCAGTATGAGACAACACATGGCTTTATGTCTCTGTAAAGTTTTGTCATAAGTATATTTTTCAAAAACAAATTTCTTTAAATTAAAATATATTTCAGATTATTATTTAAAGAATTGTGATGCATCAGTTAATCATGGTTTTCCCCAACCCATAGTTGCATACAGAAAATGGTAACTGGTGGGATGACAGTCAAAACACAGGGAAAGACAAACCTACCCAGAAAAGCTCCTAAGGTCACACGACCTATGCCTGAGGCACAGCCAAAGAGCAGAGACAGCGAGAGAAAAGAAGAATAGAGAGACATCTTAAAAGTTGTGGTTACAACCAGGCTGTACTGGTACGAGTGTTTGGATTGGATATTGTAACCATAGCCTGTGGGCCATCTGTCACAGAGGATATTTGCATTTTGTGATGACCCAGAATTTGCACTGCTGTCTGTCATTACAATTGGTTTAGATTAATTTGCCACCCCCCGCAGTACATTACATCTTCGTCCTCACATTCTGCTTTACACTACTGATTGTACTGATAAATACACATGCAATCTTTTTTTATTTAAAAGATCTAATGTTTTGTTTAAGTACTTTGTTACTTTTGGAACTTGTGTGTCCCACCTTTATTGCTTGCAATTTATTTTTAGTATCCCCAAATTATTCAAAGTGATCAGGGTATTAACCTTACCTCTCACCTGTTCCAGTAAGTTCTGAAACAGCTGCACATTAAACAAAACCTGTCTAGCGCATAACATGGACAAAGACAGGGTGTGCTGGGGAGATTCCAACAGACGTTGAAGTCTGTCCTCTGTGCTAATTGTGAGCAGTTGGACAAGGACTGGGAGGAGGGTTACCTTGGCTGTTGTTGGCTGCATGAGAGGTGCTACAAGACAGTACAGGGTTTAGTCCCAACGATCTAGTCTTTGGTAACAAAGTTTGTGGGCTTTTGGCTGTGCTTCACAACTTCGCTAAAATCTCTGAGTCTCCAAAAAATGTGTTGTCTTATGTTTCTGGGTTTAAACAGAGACTCATTCAGGCCAGAAAGTTAGTTTGTTTTGAGTTAAACTCGAAAAACTACAAGTCATGAAACGTCTGTGTGATCGTACTATGTGATCGTACTGAATGTCGTATTTTTGAACCGGGAGATCAACTTCTTACTTTTTGCATCCTTTAGTTTGCTCTCCTTTTGAGGCTACGTTTGATGGCCCATATGTCGTGGAGCATAAAGTGAGTGATGAAAATTATGTGATCTCCAGCCCGTTACAGAACAAATCAACCCAGTCATGTTCATTTAACGAAGCCCTCCTATGAAAGCAAGTCCGATTCAAATGATTCAAACCTTGTTCATCCCGCTCTCTTTGCCACTTAAATTTTTTTATGTAGTTCGATGTAGCGGGTGGGGAGGATGAGGATATTGATCCCGAAGATTGCGTTTTGTGCAGCCGATTGAATAATTCAGAGTCATTGAAAAGGCTAGACTTCATTCTTAGTCAATAGTCTCCTTTGCAACGTGCAGAGTTGAGTGCGTTATTGCAGAGTTTTCCAGACTTGTTTGGATATATGCCATCCGAAACAGATTGGGGAGAGTATGATATTGATGTGGGGGATGCTTAACCCATTCAACATAATTTTTATTGTGTCTTGCCAGATAAATGTAAGATAATGAATGCAGAAATGTAATACATGCAGGAGAATGACATAGCTGCACCATCTTTTTTTAAATTGGGCATCTCCATGTCTTTTTGTTGGAAAACCTGATGGGTCGGTGAGATTTGGCACTGATTTTCATAAAGTTAACAGTGTAACTAAACCACATCATCAGGTAGGTTCAACTAAATTTGTGAGAAAGTTTGATTTCTAAAAGGCTACTGGGCAAGTGCCTTTGAGCCAGCGAGCTCAGAATATTTGTTCCTTTATCACTCCGTCAGGCCTCTATTCTTACTAAGTCATGAGTTTTGGTTTAAGGAATGCCCCGGCAACGTTCCAACGCCTCATGAACTGAGTAATTTCATGTCTCGAAGGATGTGCAGTGTATCTGAACGATCTTATTGTGTTCAGCGATAGTTGGGACATGCATATAAAACGCATTTGTTCAGTTTTGAAACACTTATCAGTGGCATGGCTCATGATAAATTTGTGAATTTGCTAGGGCTACCCTATGTAACTTGGAAAAGTGGTGGAAAAAAGTGAGATCCATCTGGTGCAGGCTGAAATTCAGGCCATTCAGAATTTCTCTTCTCCTATGACCAAAAAGGACTTTATGATGTTTTTTAGTTTAGTGGGCTATTATCGTTCTTTTTGTCTTAATTTTTCCACCGTCCAGCGGCCAAAAGTTTAGAATAATGTACAGATTTTGCTGTTTCAGAAGGAAATTGGTACTTGAATTCACGAAAGTGGCATTCAACTGATCACAAAGTATAGTCAGGACACTACAGATGTAAAAAAAAAAAAAAGATTTTTGATCAAGTCTAGACAGGACTATTCCAGCCTTATCCTTGAGTAGTCATGCTAAATTACTAATTTTGTACTAGAAAATAATTTGCCATTATATCAAACACAGTTGAAAAATATTTTGTTTGTTAAATGAAGCATAATATTGTCTTTGTGTTTGTTTTTGAGTTGCCACAGTATACAATAGACTGGCATACCTTAAGGTCAATATTAGGTAAAAATTGGCAAAAAATAAACATCTTTTTCTAGAAACTCAGTCAATCACTGTTTTGAGGAATAAAGGCTATACAATGCTACTAATATACAATGAAGATTTCATACCAAGGTGTACAGACTTAAAAGACAAAGGACAACTGACTCTAACAAGGACAGAAAGAGATGTGGAAGGCCAGATGTACAACTAAACAAGAGGATAAGTACATCAGAGTCTTTAGTTTGAAAAATAGATGCCTCACTGAATTCTACCAACTCAACACCAGTTTCATGTATGACAGTAAAGAGAAGACTCAGGGCTACAGGCCTTATGGGAAGAATTGAAAAGAAAAAGCCAAGATGGACTACACTCTTGAAATGGAATACATATACTTATCAATTATTTGCCAACAAAAATTTTCATTAGCAATTAACAAGGACAATTGCATCATGTGAACTTCTGCAGTTAATCCAGGATGGACTTCAAAAGACATTAGTCATTAATCTTACAGTTCATACAAAATCTGTGTTTAAACACTGAGCCTTAACACTTACTTCGTTCAATAATTTTAAACGATGACTTGCACTATACATTAGTAATATTGGCATTCATTTCATGATGTTAGCCAGAGGGGAACTGGCCCCCCACAGTGAGTCTGGTTTCTCCCAAGGTTATTTTTCTCCATTAACCAACATTTTATGGAGTTTTGTTTTCCTTGCCACAGTCGCCTTCGGCTTGCTCACTGGGGCTCTAAATAAAATTATTATTTAATTACTTATTTTTAAACACAATTCACAATTGTATTTTATCAAACTACACAATGATGACTTTAAGACTTTATAGATATTACAGGTTAATCTTCTGTTAATGCGCTCCCTGTGTTGTGAAAGCTGCTATACAAATAAAAACTTGAATAAAAAAAAATTATAAAAAAAAAAAAAAAAAAAAGGTTAGAGTGGGCAAAGAAACACAGACATTGTACAACAGATAATTGGAAAAGAGTGTTATGGAATTTTATGGATTTTAACCCATTCAACTTTAGTGGGATCAGCTAGACTGTAAGGTGCATGAGAAGTGCCTGACAAGACTGTCACCTGAGTATCAAACTGACAGCTGACAAACTGACAGCTATAATGTCAAGGATCTGCAAAGCTGTCATTGCTGCACATGGAGGATTTTTGATGAGAATTCTATGAAGTAGTTTACGAAGTTCTGAAAGTTTTTTCCCAAATTATAATAGTAATTTTTCAAGTTATTAATGTCCTGACTATACATTGTGATCAGTTGAATGCCACTTCAACAAAAGTTGTTTCCATAAGAGCAAAATCTGTACATTATTCCAAACTTTTGGCCACCAGTGTATATATTGTTTATTTGTGTGCATTGATACAGTTTCTGTTCACAGGGATTCTTGAGAGCCACTGTCTTATGGAGAGGGGTGTAACGACCCTGAGTTTGCATTGCTGTTTGCGCTCTGTGTCATTGCGATTGGTTTTGTACAATTTGCTTCATTGCGCGCACACACTTTATTTTGTGCCCATCACCCCACCCCTCTTGTGATAATACAACTTCAAAATAGGCAAAGAAATAAATGACAAATAGCGCGACGGATAAAACGACACATAGAACGACAAATAGACAGAATACAATATAGACAGACAGAAATAGATAAATAGACAGAACGATAGATGGATAGTTGGATGGATAGATAAATAGACTGACAGATAAATAGTTAGACAGACAGAAAGGTAGATTAATAAATAGCTTGACAGACACAGAAAGACAGACAGTTATATACATAGTTAGACAGCCAGATGATTGATTGATTGATTGATAAATTGTTAGACAGACAGACAGAAAGGATATTATGATGGATGATAAGATATACAGAACAATAGATAGACAGACACCGAAAGAGAAAAAGTTGGATAGACAGACAGACAAATAGTTAGACAGACAGATAGATAAATAGTTAGACAGACAGACAGACAGACAGACAAAGTGTTGTAGGCAAAAGAAAGTTCTTACCAAAATACTCGTTGAGAAAGGCGAGGGAGGCAAGGTAGCAGCCCAGGCTGATGAGCTCGGCTACCACCATGAGCCAGTGCCAAGTGCGGATGGTCAACGCCACCATCAGCAGCTCTGTCAGGATAAGAGCAGTGAAGGAAATTGCCACCACATGCACAAACTCCTGATCGAACAGAACCAGGGCCCCGTACATCAGAATACCCCCTGATGGACAGAAGGTTGTGTGAGAACTAACAAGGGCTGATATAAAACCATGTAATGTTTTAAAGAGCATCAAAACACAAGCACAAAGCATTTTCAGATAAACAGGGAAAAAACTAATACATTTTTTTTAATGAATCAAGAAGGTCCTGGACAGATAAATAAAACATAAAATTCTATATGCAGTATGTGAACATTAATTTATAAACAAGGTAAATGAGTGATCTATTTAGCAGTAGAGAAGGAAATAATGTTGGTTAAAGTTTAAATAATGTATTAAAAATGACTATGTTATAAAGTGCCCCCAAAAAAAAAAATATATATATATATATATATATATATATATATATATATATATATATATATATATATATATATATATATATATATATATATATATTTTCTATATTTCTGGGTGGTCTCTGGGTTGGCTGAGAGTCTGGACTGGGGGGGTCTGTAAAGGTTGAAAGCCTCTACTCTGAGGTCATTTTAACTTTTATTAGTGTCTCAAAAGTGTTGATTTTACACCGTTTCCATTTATTCAATGAATTACTCTGATTAACCCTTTCAAACGTACCGTCACATATTTAATAATTGGGCCACACAGGGTAGCGTCACGCAAGCACCAATCAGCCACAACAATAAAACCACCTGCCTACAATTGTGTTGGTCCCCCTCCTGCCACCAAAACAGCGCCAACTCCCATTTCAGAATAGTATACTGAGATGCTATTCTTCTCACCACAATTGTACAGAGCGGTTATCTCAGTTACCGTATACTTTGACAGTTTGAACCAGTCTGGCTATTCTCTGTTGTCCCCTCTCATCAACAAGGCATTTCCATCCACAGAACTACCACTCACTGGATGTTTTATGTTTTTGGCACCATTCAGAGTAAATTCTAGAGACTGTTGTGTGAGAAAATCCCAGGAGATCAGCAGTTACAGAAATACTCAAACGAACCCATCTGGCACCAACAATCATCCATGCAATTATCTAATCAGCCAATCATGTGGCAGCAGCGCATAAAAATCACACAGATATGGGTCAGGAGCATCAGTTAATTTTCGCATAAAAAAATCAGATTGGGGAAAAATGTGATCTCAGTGATTTAGACCATGGCATGATTGTTGGTGCTAGATGGGCTGGTTTGAGTATTTTTGTAACTGCTGATCTCCTGGGATTTTCACGTAAAACAGTCTCTAGAATTTACTCATAATGGTGTCAAAACAAAAGCATCCAGTAGAGCAGCAGTTCTGCAGATGGAAATATCTTGTTGATGAGAGAGGCTGCCGTTCCTCACACATAAGAACCACGTAAATCTCCCTATTTTTCCTCAATCCGATGTTGGCAGGTATGCAGACAAAGTGCGATTATCCGATGCATGCAGCCAAGTCTGTTTACATTAGTGCTTGTCACACACACAAAATATTATTTGTTCATTTGTTTTTTTTACAGCTATAGAAAAAAAAAAAACAGTAATTGTTAACATGTTTACTATATTATATACATTATTTTTTAAGACAAGAAAAAAAATAAATACTCATCTACACTCTGCCCCCCCTCTACCGGCTGTGCAGTATCACACGCAAAATTAACTCACTCCACGGGGCACTGCAGGGGAATTTAGACCCAACTAATGAAAAGGTTAACTTGTGTCCATCTAGAACTTCAGCCTAAACGAGTTTCTTCCGGGATCTCTCGACCCTTGCTCGCGGATTGCTCTTAATTCACACACAGGCGTGTTGAGTCTGTCGGAACAGAGTGGCGAACCCTGACCCTGCTTGTGACGCTCCATGCTCACTCGGTTCCTCAGCCTACTGTAACCATCTCTGCTTTCATTTTAATCATAAACGCCAGCGCAATCCAGCCTAATGGCCTCTAACTGATCACATAATTGCCTCTCTTCATACGGCAAACATTCCTCAGGGTTACTCTCTGGACTAAATTAAATCTTTGCTCATATTTCCCTGTTGTTCTTGTCTCTCTGTATTAAGGTTTAATTAAAAAGCAGGAGCTGTCAGACGGGGACACTGATCTCGATTGCTTACTGCATGGATCGATTTACAGTGTGGATAAAGGAGCCGTGTGCGTGTGAGAGCTGGCGATGGTCCAAAAGATACGTTCATGAATAGAACTCCTCCGAATTTGCAGGACAATGCTCAAGGATTCATTACTAGACAGCATTTCCACAGCTCACAACTATTTTATTAGAATGTAAAGAGGTTGTTCGGAACTCTGTACTATATATATATATATAAAAATGTTGTGTTATGTTTTATTTCCCTTAAATGCATTTATTACAGAGACAGTCCCCCTATAGCAAACAGACACAGTGGTGAAAAACAGCTCAAAATCCGTTTTCTATAACAGTATATGAATAAAAATAATAATCTTAAATTTGGTTATGATTCGGTTGAGTGGAATTTGATAAAATGTTATTTAGTTGGTACAATTCATAATTATATTCATAAATATGCTAAAGAAACAAATATAAATGCGACAATCGAACATGTCAGTGCCACAAGCTGATTGGGGCTTTGAATAAGTTTACAACTAAAAACAGGCCAAGAAATTCATTTTGAACGTGAAATTAATGTATAATAAATGGGGAATTATTATAGCATTTATTTAATTGCATAATTGATGCACTGAATTTTCAATAACCCTTTCTATGTCTTTGAGAATTCATAAGTTAAAGGCACAGACAGGTAGCACAATTTTCCACACTCAGTCCAGCTAAAATAATCATCATGCCTAAATTCACAACAGTACAGGGAATTGGTGAGCTGCTATTTGTGGTCAAACAAAAAATATCATACTAATCAACATTGTTCATCCATTACCTTGATATATACTTATTAAAACCCAAATCAGGAAGGTCTTAAAGGACAGGGAGCGACCCTAGTGGAGGGAAAACCAAAGTCAATATCACTTTCATGCAGCTAACACAAACAAACTCATGCTTTCAGTCTTTCATTCCTGTAAGTAACTTATATCACATATATCATGCAGTTGTCCAAGTTTAAGGTAAGTTATCAGTATTACCATAACTACCGTTATACGGTGTGTGTATGTTGTTACCTTGGTGAGGTCTTTATAGAGCTCAGGATAGAGCAAAGCCATCTCTGGCTTCACATCCTGGTCTAGCACCAAAGAAAAGACAGGGAACATGGTGTACATGGTGGCATAACTGGGAACAAAATGGCAAAATGTTAGAAAATGTGACACATAAGCTCAAAAACTAGTGAGCTGCATACCCAAGCAACATTTTGGGCATCTTGGGAATTTTAAGCTTTAAAATCAAATGTTTGCACAAACATTGTCAAGGTAGGCAGCTAAATAGATCGAGACATATCATAAGGGGCTGGATATTGATACAGATTTCCAGATTCGATTAGATTCCGATTTACAATCTGGTCACATTTTAGTGTTTGAAAAATGAAAAACTCCCTCAATTAATGTCTTGATATTGCATATATTATGCTGCATATATACATTTTTGCTACATGTTTACTGTTAGCTTGCATATTTTGTACAATTCTCAAGTATTTCCATTACGTGGAACATTTGCTAAAATATGCAGAACATTTGCAAAATCGGTACCATCTCTTTAAGACTACCGGCATCAGTCACTTTGCACACATAACGAGAGAAGATGTGTGAGGTTTCTTTAAGGCATCCATGTGTGATTACAAATAAATGTTTTTATGTTGTTGTTTTTAATCAACAACTGACTAAAAAACAGAAAGGGCATTTAAGTCATTAATCAATGACATATGGATCCGTGGATCTCATCTTTGAGCACAGAATGCAGTGAAAGGACCAGTGTTCTAATAACATCTCCACTATACTACTCCATTACTGGTGAGTAAAACCAGAACATTTACCAGCCAGTGGCTAATCATAGACATTTTTAGTCACATAGCTCAAAATGTGGTCACACATGCAAGTGGTTTACTTGCATTATAGAGGGTTGCCACATAAAGTGAAAAAACAATCTTTTTATTTAAGAATTGATTTCAAGATTTTTTCATCTGAAAATTTATATTTTTACTCGGCCCCAATATCACAAAGTAGTGAATACAATAGAAAATATCAGTAGAACACTCAGATCAACAAAAACACTTCTGTTAACAACAAGCATTGGACCTGGACACCACTTACCCCACCATGAGGAAGCCTTGATACAGAGGAACAGATGCAAAGTAGAAAATTGAGGAAAACACAGCCTGAGAGAAGAGATAGACTAAATCAATATTCAAATCAAGACACTTACAATTCAAATCAAGAGGCTGCACCACAGATACAACAAGTGCTGCTCTTGTTTTAAGAGGAAACCAATTTACCATAATGACTCCAGACACTCCAGAGATCTCAATGTCACTACAGGAGTGGTGTGTGTATTTGCGTTTGTGTGTTACCTGCATGGTGGAGATTATCATGCCGCGGTGCATGACAAACTGTCCGAGAGCTGCAGAGCGTTTGTAGCTGTTACGTCCATGTACCATCAGCAGTCTGCCGATGTGCTTAAACTGGGTTATGGAGAAATCTGCGGCCAGAGATGCCTGCTTTCCCTCCTGAAACACCAGTTAAAGTCACAATAAGAGTTTTGTGGCTTTTAGAATATTCTTGTTACCTTTGAGACAACCTATATGCTAAAAAATAAACCTTTAGGAGATATATCCACATCAACATAAATGTAGTCATTCTCCTCAGGGAAAATGGACCAAAAAATGTTGATGACACATCTTGTACTAACAGGCATAATATAATTTTTTTACATAAACTAAAGCCTATTCAGGGACGAGCCATTCAATATACCTGCCAAAACTCTTTGCAATAGGATATATATACACATCAACACAAAGAAAAAACTGTGCTTGCCAAACTATTTAATGGGGTCTTCAATACCTACTCACAAGTCACTTCTCACATTTCCATGCATCTCTACAAACTCTCCTGAATCTTAAAAATCATAATGTGATTTTTTTTATTGTATGTATTTTTTTATTTAGTTGGATGAACTTTTGCAATCAAAAAGAAGAATAGAAAAACAAAACGATCTATGTTAATGAGAAATATCTTACCTTCCCTTCAATACCAATACCACAGTCTGCAGCTTGGATCATACTGACATCATTTCCTCCATCACCTGAGAGAGATAAGAAAGATGATAGTGGGCAAACATGAGAAGACACTCTCTCAAAAATGTATGTGCTCAGAGCTTGGTTCAAGTGGGTTTGGCCTCACCTACTGGATGATGAGACTTAAAGCTTAAACCTTTTACTTGACTGTAAAACACAAGTTCGATCTGTTTTGGAGATGAGAAGAGCAACTGACCTATGGCACATGTTCTGTTGGCCGTGTGCTGTTGTAGTAATCGAACAATCTCAGCTTTCTGCGTGGGAGAGCAGCGACAGCAAACCACAGCGGGGCACTGACATGCCAGCTCCACAAACTCATGCTCGTAGTACCGCAAACAAACCTTAAAGTTCACACATGCACACACACAAACACACCATTTAGTGAGAGAACATCAACCTGGATGTTGTATATATGGAACATTTTTGACATTTTACCTCCAGAGAGTCTCCTGAGATGACCAGCGCACAGTCGTGTTTCCTCCTAAAGGCGTTCAGCTCAAGATGAGCCTCCCCGCGATTGGTTACCTGCCAAAACAACACAAAACACTTCACATTACTGAAGCACCAAAGAGCGTTCACACTCGATCCACTTCACTTTAAATTCAGATAATCAGAGGCTCTGAACCTACCGGTCTGAAGATGTGGATGTCTTGGCTTCTGTTAACTAAATGAGAGCTTTTGGCGATACATGTAGCAGTTTCCAGCTTGTCTCCTGTCAACATCCAAATCTGGAAAAAAGGGTCAAAAGGTCAGACCTGGATAAAAACATTTTTTTTTTTAAATCACTGTTGGTTTCAGTCTGTAAATGTTTTTCTTTCTTTCATTCTAGCTTTTCTTTCTTTTATCTATCCTTCTTTTTCTATTGTTTAAAATGGATAAGGCATTAAACAAAACAAAAAAAATCTACTATTAGACATGTGCCATCAGAAGGGTTTTGGGTAAGCTTAAGCTTACCATCTTAAGACAAATGTTTTTGTGAAACACCTTATGTGCCTAAGACTTTTGCACAGTACTGTATTTATTATAAATGTCACTCTAGGACAGCAGTTGTGTTTGTGTACCTTGATCCCAGCATTACGGAGGAGTTCCAGTGTGGGTCTGACATCGGCCTGCAGCTGATCTTCCACTCCAGTGAGACACAGGAGCTCCATCTCCCTCTCCAAACTCTCCACCACTGCTGCCACCTTCAGAGCACGATCATGAATACTCAGCTTTGCCTGGTTATAACGACTCTGGATGGGCAAAAAAATAAATAACACCGGGGCGAAGTTATGAGAATTTAAGGCCTGTTCATACCAAGTCTAATGAAACTAAATTACACAAAAGTATCAAATGTTAACAGATTTTCTCACTAAAACTAATCACACCAACTCCAATGGTGAATTTGTCTTCATGGAAAAAAAGTAAAGATACCTAAAATAATTGGTCACTATCTGGACAATTTATAGATGTGTGTAGACACACGATTAGAAGTGTGTAATTCTGGTGCATCACCAAATTGAATTGTAAAAATAATGACAGTGAAATATTTTCCAAAGAACCCCCCTATTTTCAATGGTTGGCCAAATACGGATAGTTCCATCCCAAACTCATGCCATTGAGTTCGCACATCACTTTTATTCCCTCTGAATGAAAAAATGGTCACCTCGGTATGATATTTCAAACTTGTTGGGCATTGTTTCATTTTAAAAAAGCACTGTGCGTGTTTTTTTGTCCTGAAAATTTGGTCTTGTTATAAACACATTCTTTCCACTGGGCTACACCGTTTACACTTCAAGAGAAACAATGTCCACACATACAAGGAAACTATAAGTTAAATCAGTGGAGAGACATTAAGAGAAATTGTGCTTACAGAGGTCAACAAATCAAGGTATATTTGTACCTCAAAGTCTTGGTACTGTTCTTCAGTCAATGATTTCTTCGCCACCACCAATGTCCGAAGGCCCTCTCTGGCCATATTCCCACACTAGAACACAATGCAACACACATTTACAGTTACACCAGCAACAGATATGACGAGAAAGTGTGTGTGGTTGTGTATTAGACAAAGAATTCAATTAGCATACAGAAAGCTTGATTTACAAAGATGTAAACAATGCTTTTAACACAATTGTTTTTACTGGAAGCATAAAAAACACTGCCACACAAATAGATAAACACATCAACACCGTAACAATCAATCATGAAAAATACAACACTGCCTGTGGGAATCTAAGCACACTGTAAAAAGATATTGGACAGCGGTTTATTTTTGATATGAAAATCAAACAAGCGAAAGTGTAGCTCTGATTACTTATTGACCAGTCCACATAGCAGCGTCTCACACGCATACAGAGCGCATCATGAATAGCCCAATGAGGATTATGACATGATGCTGCTCCCAGTCATTTGTCTTTATTTGGGTCATTCATTAATTAATAAGCCTCATCTCCGCCCCTCATTGACTGCATATTGCCAATACAATTATAATCACCAAAGGCAGAAATGCACAGGAGATGAAGGACTGTATGGACTGTCCTTGATCACAGAGAGGTTAGGACAAGTTAACATCAGAACAAGGAAGAAGTGCTGTGTGTATACTGGTTTATTTAACACTAGCTTACAAAATGTCTTGATTCTTAGTTTACAACTAATCTGTTCATAAAGCCACACAAAAAAGGGATTTAACACAAAAACATGGGCAATAATTCAATGCATCCATTTGAATTTGATCATTAAAGGAATATTCTGTGTTGAATACAAGTTAAGCTCAATTGGCAGCATTTGTGGGATAATGTTGATTGCCACAAAAACGAATTCAGACTATTTAATAAAAAAAAATATTTTAAATCTGGGTTACAGTGAGGCACTTACAGTAGAAGTGAATTGGGCCAATCCATAAACGTCAAAATAATCCCTATTTCAAAATTATAGCCACGTGACAATATGCTTGATGAGATGAAGTAGATATTCAATTGCCATGAAAGCATAACGAATGATGAGTTGAAATTAAATTTCGTAATAATCATCATTATGCCACAAATGCTGTTGATTGAGCCCAACTTTTATTGTACCAAGAATAAGTTTCCTAAAGACTGTGTCATTACACAAGTTTCACAATCTTATTGTTTTTTATTATACTGCTATTACACTGACAAATAGTGTGGAAAGAATGCTATACACATTTTAAACAAGATTTTATTATTTGGCTACAAAGGCGGTGTGGTCTAATTGAAATTTATATACATAGTTATCAATATCTTTTTAACCTTTCATTTATATTGTTGAAAGGTTGAAAAAAAGAATTTTACACTCACACTCACACACACGAATAATGTACAAATTTTGCTCTTATGGAAAGAAATTGGTACTTTTATTCACCAAACTGGCATTCAACTGATCACAATACATAGTCAGGACATTAATAACATGAAAATTACTATTAAAATGTGAAAAAAAAAAAATTATTTCAAAGAGTTCTCATTAAAAACTTCTCAACATACAGCAATAACAGCTTAGCAGATCCTTGGCATTCTAGCTGTCAGTTTGTCCAGATACTCAGGTGACATTTCACCCCACGCTTCCTGTAGTAATTTCCATAGATGTGACACTTGTCGGGCACTTCTCATGCACCTTCAAGTCTAGCTGATCCCACAAAAGCTCAATGGGGGTTAAGATCCATAACACTCTTCCAATTATCTGTTGTCCAATGTCTGTTTCTTTGCCTACTCTAACCTTTTCTTTTTGTTTTTCTGTTTCAAAAGTGTCTTTTTCTCTTCAATTCTTCAATTCTTCCCATAAGTCCTGCACCCCTGAGTCTTCTCTTTACTGTTGTACATGAAACTGGTGTTGAGCGGGTAGAATTCAATGAAGCTGTCAGCTGAGGACATGTGAGGCATCTATTTCTCAAACTAGAGACTCTGATGTACTTATCCTCTTGTTTAGTTGTACATCTGGGTACATTTAGTCCACATCTCTTTCTGTCCTTGTTAGAGTCAGTTGTCCTTTGTCTTTGAAGACTGTAGTATACACCTTTGTAAGAAATCCTTTTTTTTTTTTTGGCAATTTCAAGCATTGTATAGCCTTCATTCCTCAAAACAATGATTGACTGATGAGTTTCTAGAGAAAGCGGTTTCTTTTTTATCATTTGTGACCTAATATTGACCTTAAGGTATGCCAGTCTATTGCATACCGTGGCAACTCAAAAGCAAACACAAAGACAAGGTTAAGCTTCATTTAACGAAGTAAATAGCTTTCAGCTGTGTTTGATATAAATGGCATGTAATTTTCTAGTACCGAATTAGCAATTTAGCATGATTACTCATGGATAAGGTGTTGGAGTGTTGGCTGCTGGAAATGGGTCCTGTCTAGATTTGATCAACAATGACTTTTTTCAAATAGAGATTGGTGCTTTTTTTTTTTAAATATACATCAGTAATGTCCTGACAATATTTTGTGATCAGTTGAATGCCACTTTGGTGAATTAAAGTACCAATTTCTTTCCAAAATAGCAAAATCTGTACATTATTTCAAACTTTTGGCCACCAGTGTACACACACACACACACACACACACACACACACACACACACACACCTATAACGCCAAGCCTTATTTAAAATAAATGTATTAATTAAATATTTTTTCAGGTCAATCCTGATTTGGTGAATGGTTAGTTGTCTTTTTTTTGTGACTGAATCAGGTTCAAGGTATGAGGTTTCTGCTAATGTAGACATGAGCTGCGTGTTGTTTGATGGCCCTCCTTTGACTGTGTTTACTGTAATTTCAACATTAGTGTTTGCAATAACTGGACTAGGTAAAAGTTGCCAAAACACTGAAACTATGAAAAAACTTCAGAATAAAAATCAAATAAAAAAAAAATATTCAAACTAAAAAGACAAAGGATGATAAGGGTGAAAGAAACAGACAATTGGGATTGGAGAGTTTAAACAGCATTTATAAGCTCAGCAGCCCAAACAAACAGCAGGATGACAATTTTCCAGCCACAATAATCCATTCTTACCTCCTCCTCCAGCCAATCATTGTACTGTACAATACTCGCCATGGCAACATCAGCCCCTTTCATGTAAAACGTGATGTCGCCGGTAGCCTCCTCCTGAAAAACAATCAATTCAATTGAGAAAGCTTAAAAAACCCAGCTCAATGTATAAAATATTAGTGCTTCATTCTGATTGATGAGAGAGGTCAACGGAGAATAGCCAGACTGGTTTGAGCTGACAGAAAGGCTACAGTAACTCAGATAACCCCTCTGTACAATTGTAGTAAGCAGAATAGCATCTCCGAATGCACAACACATTGAATCTTGAGCTGTATGGGCTACAACAGCAGAAAACCACATCAGGTTCTTTATTAGGACCATAGAGTTCCTAATAAAGTGTAAAAATGAGGCCCACACAAGTAAAAAAAATTATATTTTCTAACTTTCCTATATATGCATTCTTAGCAGTTGTTTAACTACAAAAGCAAATTGCTTACACTATAATGAACATTCTGTGCACATAAAAACACACTTGCACACAGTGTTGAGACGCACCCGGACAATGATACCCATTCGCTTGCTTTCTGAAGTGAAGGGGAAGATCTGCAGGATGTAGTAGGTCAGGATGTGTCCTGCTGGGGTCTTCAGTTGCAGCGATGTAAAGTCTCTGTTGACCAGAGTCAAACCCACACTCTCGGTCCAGCGCACTAGGGCCACCTATAAAACACATGTAAGAGTTCATGATTTTGTATGTGCGCATGTGTCTTTTTGCTGTCAATGTGTTCGAAGCATCTCTAAACAGACAGGAAAGTGGGAGGGGAAAGAGGGGGAATAGAATCAGGACATGAAGCAAGCTGGATTCAAACCTCCATCCCCCTGAGCATAACGGCTCTTACACATGCACTACAAACATAAGCATTATACCATGGCTCTGATTCCTAGTTAATTTATTTTCCTTTATTTCTCCTTTTACAAAGACACACACACACACACACACACACACACACACACACACACACACACACACACACACACACACACACACACACAATTAGAACTCATGTTTCTATGACAGTGATTCCACACATTTCCTTATATGACTAATTAGACCACCCCTCTATCTGCCTGATCATTGCCAGCTGATACCCTCAAGGGCACACACACACAGGCACAAAACTGTAATTCAGGTGGTGGGAAAATGCCTTTAGGAGTTGAGTAGGGAACTGTTTTACAAAACAGGGGAGAGCCTTTACTACGCTCCATCAATCATTTCAAAATTAGAGAAAGAAAAGCTGTAATCATAAACCAAGCTCACTGTGCCCTCAACAAGCGGACAGGATCAGAACTGCACCATTTGACCTACGACCAGATGAAGACATGGCTGTTATTTCATAAAGATACCAGATGTGATAGGAAATGAGCTCTATCTTTTGCTTAATGATTATAATTCTCAGTAGTCTACTGTAGAACAGTGGTTCTCAACATGGGGGCCTGGGCTCAATAGGGGGCCTCAGCAAACTTTCAAGGGGGCCTAAATATAACTTAAAATTATTTAAAACAAGTTACTAAGCAATAACATAATAATCTAACATAGTATAATAAATCTAAAAATAAAAAAAAATAAAGAAAATAAAAAGAACATGTAAACTGACACATTTCTTATTTTAATTCAACTCCCTTCAACAACTGTATTTACTGAAGAACATACAACAGTTCTTGAAACTTCTGGATAGAGGGGGGCCTTCAAATATTGTCTTGGACAATGAGGTAAATGAATAAAAAAGTTTGAGAACCACTGCGAACAATAGATTTTAAAAGTCAAATTCCAAATTCTAAACTCAAATTCCCATTCAAATTAATAGTTAATCATTCTATAACACAAAACGTATCGGTTACCTAACGTAACCTCGGTTCTCTCTAGATGAGGGAACGAGTATTGCGTAAGCTAGCTTACGCTACGGGAAAGATTCATCTTTTCTGAGATATTGAAGCCAAAAATTATCCTTAATTTTGTATCCATTGTCAACGCAGTCGCGGCAGCTGCAGACCTTGGCGGGCTAGCTAGCGAGCTCATTGGTTGCTCTGCGGCAACTGCTGCAGCCTATAGACGAGCTTGGGCGAACTCGCATCCAATGAGAAGCGTCCGCGCTCACTGCATCAAAGCCCGCCAAAAGGGCGTGACTAGAGTGCATATAAGCGTAGTTAAGTAGGCTGGAACCCTGGTTTTCATTGACTGAAGCGAAAAGTTAAGCTGGTGGCGCGAGCACGGCTGGCTCACGCAATACTCGTTCCCTCATCTAGAGAGAACCGAGGTTACGTTAGGTAACCGATACGTTCTCTTCACGAGAGGTTCTCTCGTATTGCGTAAGCTAACTGCGCTCACGGGAACCCATTGTCAGCGCCGTCTGCGCTCAAGCATCCACTGTATGAGCCCCAGGGAATTAAGGGGAACCGGGGAGCCCTTATGAGTGGGGAAATAAGATTTGGCCGGCAAGAATGCGGGTCAGTGTTTGTGTAATATATAAGCACATAGTGGGAAGGGAGCGACAGAGCGGCGGTGCGGTCTGTGTGGAATGTGTCCCATCAGTGCAGCTCACCAGGGGAGCTGTAGCGTGATAAACCGCTAGTAGTTTTGCCTGCAGAGCGGGCACTTCCATATTGTAAAATCTGACAAATGTGGAGGGAAGTCCATCCGCTGCCACACATATGTCGTGAATGGGAATCCGCTGGACCATGCCCACGAGGATGCCATGCCTCTAGTGGAGTGAGCCCTAATGCCCAGCGGGCATGGCAGATCTTTGGCGCGTATGCAGCAGCAATAGCGTCCACTATCCATCTAGATAGTGTCTGTTTCAGTGGCGAGACCTTTGGTGCGCCCTCGAGCGAAACAAAAGCTGCTCAGAGCGTCTGAAAGCGGTGCTATACAATCTCAGTGCTCTGACTGGGCAAAAGAGATTGGCGTCGCGTTCGCTATCGGATGCTGGTAGCGCCGATAGGGAAATGACCTGTGCTCTGAAAGGAGTACCGATCACCTTGGGAACATAGCCGTGTCTAGGTTTTAAAATGACCTTGGAGTCACTTGGTCCAAACTCAAGACACATGGCGCTGACAGACAGCGTGAAGGTCTCCCACACGTTTGACTGATGACAGGGCAGTCAGAAAAACAGTTTTGAGTGAAAGGTATTTCAAATCCACGGATTGAAGTGGTTCGAAAGGGGGCTTTCATAGTTTCGAGAACTATAGAAAGATCCCAGATAGGAACCGATGGGAGCGCGGGGGTTCATCCTTCTAGCTCCCCTAAGGAAGCGGATGACCAGCTCGTTTTTTCCCCATGACTGGCCGTGCAGGGGTTCAGCGAGCGCCATAGCGGCTGCCACATACACTTTGGCGTGGATGGGGATCTGCCCTTATCCAGCAGCTCTTGTAGAAATCTGAGCAGCGGCGACACCCCACATGTCCAGCGGGTCCAGGTCTCTGTCGGTGCACCATTTTGAGAACACAGACCATTTTGGCGCATAGAGTCTTCTTGTGGAAGGGGCTCTAAGCGTGTATAATGGTATTTATTACTCCTTCTGGCAGAAGCGGCGGGTAGTCGTTGATCACCCATGCATGCAGCCCAGTGCTCTGGGTGGGGATGCCAGATTGTGCCATGAGCTTGAGAGAGGAGATCTGCTCTCACTGGGATGGGCCCGCGGCTGTCAGTGACAGCTGCGTAAGCTCCGGGAACCATGTCTGATTCTCCCCAGCGGGGCTATGAGGAGCACCGGTGATGCGTTTCCCTGATCCTCTGCATTACCTGTGGCAATAGCGAGACGGGGGAAAGCGTAAGCGAGCCTGGGCCAGTCCTGGGCCAGCGGCGTCCTCGCTTCGAGAAAAATATCGGGCAGTGAGAGTTCTCTTCTGGCCGCAAAGAGGTCTATCTCTGCTCTGCCGAATAGGTGCCATAGCGTCTGGACTGTTTGGCGTGCAGGGACCATTCCCTGGGGAATATTGTCTCTGGACAGTCTGTCGGGCCGTCGTTCAGGTGGCCTGGCGCGTCGCGTCGCCCTCAGCGGCGCAGGTGGCACTGGGACCAACTCAGTATGCGTTCCGTCAGATGGAAAAGGTTCCTGGATCTGACACCGCCCTGGCGGTTTAGGTAGGATACCACAGATCTGTTGTCGAGCGGACCAGGGCGTGGTGACCCTGAATGATCGGGAGAAAGCGCCGCGGCGTACTCGACCGCTATCATTTCCAGACAATTTATGTGAAGGAGCTTTTCCTGAACTGACCATAGGCGAAAACCGGAGAGCCCTCGCGGACCGCGCCCCAACCCGTGTTGGGCGCGTCTGTCGAGATGACTTTCAGCGAGATACAGCTCCCATTGTCACTCCTGCGCTGATACCACTCGGCCACTGTCCAAGGCTGCAGAGCTGAAATACAGGTCTGAGTCACCTTGATGGGCTGGCGGCCTGTGGCCCAAGCCCGGCGAGGCAGCTGGTGCTTAGCCAATGCTGAAGCGAGCATGTGCAGTAAACCCAGCTGAAGTACTGCTGCGGCTGAGGCCATGTAACCTAGCACTCTCTGGAATTTCTTCAGAGGCGTGAGGCTGTTCATCTGAAAAGATGCGGCTAGTCAAGCTGAACACGTCGTGCGCTGTGTAGATAAGCGAGCCGTCATTGCCCGCGAGTCTAGTTCTATCCCAAGGAAGGAAATTGTCTGACTGGGCTGTAGTGAGCTCTTGGTCCAATTGACTGCAAGACCCAAACTGTTCAGATGGCTGAGGAGAACTGCTCTGTGAGACAGAAGCTCCATATGTGACTGAGCCATAATCAGCCAGTCGTCCAAATAGTTCAGAATTAGCAAACCCTGACTCCGCGGGGGTGCAAGTGCCGCATCCATGCGCTCGTGAAAGTACGAGGTGCTAAGGACAGGCCAAGCGGAGGACGGTGTATTGATAAACCTGGCCGTCGGCTGAATCTCAAGAATGGCCTGTGGCGGGGATTTATCTGAATCTGAAAGTATGCATCTTTCAGATCGAGAGAAATAAACCAGTCCCCTGGCACACATCGCGAGGAGTTTCCTGATTGTAAGCATTTTGAGCGGTCTTTTGCAAGCACCTTGTTCAAAACCCTGAGATCTAATATGGGTCTGAGGCCGCCGTCTTTCTTGGGAACAAGAAAATAGCGGCTGTAAAGCCCGACTTCAGCTCAGAGAGGGTGGCACTTTCTCTATGGCCCTTTTGCACAGAAGGCTTGCTATTTCTGAGCGAAGCATGCACGCTGCTTCCGTGTTCACAGTGGTTTCGAGCAGCTCTGAGGCGAGGAGGCGGCGATCGAACTGTAGCAAATAGCCCTGTTGTATTGTGCTTAACACCCACTTGGATATCCCTGGAATAGCTTCCCGGCTTTGAAGCGTAGCAGCTAGAGGGTGAATGGCCAATTCAGCTCTGATTGCCGCACACAGAGCTGAACAAAATGTGTGGCTGCGTTTAGTGTGTTTATGCATGATTGCTCGCAGACAGCATGAACAGGCTGTTTTGTGAGTGACTTCCGATTGGAATGAATGGGGAAAGAGTCACATCTGTTACGTGATCGCTAAGCATAGTCATGGGCACGGGACTTACACACAGAGGAATGTTTGCTGGCCGTGTAACAGAGCGGGCAGAGAATGGAGCAGCGCGCGTATTCGATGAGCGCATTTATTGACTCTAGTGCTCGGCGGTTCAGTAACCGCTTTATGTGGCGTGCTCTGGTGGGGACACGAGACATGCAGTGCTTGTTTGCAGAAGTGAACACTGGATTGTGGGCACGTTTTCTACACATAGGGCTGGTCGGTGTGACAGAGCGGCCAGAGAATGGTAGCGCCTGCGCATTTGTGAGCGCCTTCATTGACTCTGGCCTTCGGCGGTTACGTAACGCTTTATGAGGCGTGCTCTGATAGGGAGCGCGGGATGTGTTATGCTTGTGTGTAGGGGCGAACACAGGGTTGTGGGCACATTTTCTACACATAAGACATGTTTGCTCTTTACAAGATTTATTTGGGTCGCCGTGAAAACAGCGTTTGAGTGCAGAGCAAGCGGGCAGTGTCACCGGCTTGTTGGCTGCTAAATTCACCACTGCAGTAGCCTGAGAGAAGGGGACTGACAGGGGCGAAGCTTTGACGGTGGTCCGGCGGCGGACTGAGCTGTCGTTTGTTCAACAAAGCTAGGAGGACTTGGGTTGTTCAGATTTCAAGCGCAATCTTAGGCCGAGGCCAGCGAGGCGGTGGTCTCGGCGGCTGTCTGGCCGCGATCTGGGGCGGCCGCCCTGGCGGCTGGGAAGTCTGGCTTTGAGGAGCTGGGGCTGTGAAGATGCTTCGTGCAGGAGGCTGGTTACGTGGGCGGCCTGCAGAGGAGCTAGCTGGCGAGGCAGGAAGAGATTCATGGCTTGGGTGGCTTTCTGGACTTCAAAGCGGTCAACAATGCCACTTACAGCGGAACCGAAGAGACCGGACGGAGAAGCGGGCGTTGAGGAGCGTGGAGCGCTCAGTTTCTCCCATGTCGGCTAGCGTTAGCCACAGGTGTCTCGGTTACAGTCAGCGAGGCCATGCACTTCCCTATAGCTTGGGCTGCAGCTTTGGTGGCGCGAAGGGCGAGGTCCGTCGGCTCCTTAGATCTGTAACAGCCTCTGGGTGCCTGCCTCTCTCATCCCACTCCGAAGAAGGTCCGCTTGGAGGATCTGCAAGGCGGCCATGGAATGCAGAGCAGATGCGGCTTGGCGGCGGCGGAATAGGCGCGGCCAACACAGGCGGAAGTAGTTCTGCAGGCCTTAGGCGGGAGCACTGGTTTAGACCACCATCTCGCGGAGGGCGGGCAAAGGTGTGCTGCTACCAAATCCTCGACCGGGGGATGGAAGAGTAGCCCTTCTCGGCGGCGCCGTCCACTGAAGCGAGGCGGTGGAGGCGTGGGATCGAGTCCTGGCCGAGAGCGCGTTCCACGATTTAGAGAGCTCGGCGTGGAGTTCGGCAGGAAGGGGCGGCCGGACGCTGGCGCCCAGCGGTGGCGGCTTTGAAGAAAACAGCCGTCGAGTCTGTTGGGAGCCTGCTCAGGGGCGGTGACCACTCGAGCCCGAGGCGGTCGGCGGCCTGTGTGAGGAGGCGTATCAGTTCCCCTTCGACTCGGCGCGGGTCCTGCTGGATTCCTGGGCCGTTGAGGAGGCTTGTGACCACTCCTGGCTGTCGAAGCCATGATGGAACAGCAGCCTTTGTCCTCCGCCTCGCTCTCGAGGTGGCAGCAGTCGTGACGCTCGGCGGCAACTGCGCGTCCCGAGGCGGGGAGGGTGAACGCGATGCTTTCGATGGAGGGCTCGGCGAGACAGTCGCTTCTAAAACCGGTCCGGCAGCCTTTGGGGCGGCGCTTCTTCGGCGCGCGAAACAGAAAGCGGCGGCAGCTCGGTTTTGCATACTTCGAGTCGAGCCCGCAGGGTCGACGCCGAAGCTCCTCGCAGAGGTCGCATCCGCCGTCAGCAGGCGAGCTCTGCATGCCCCAGTCCAGGCACAGAGCGCCAGATGATGTGTCGGTCTCCGCGCTGAGAGGAGCGCGGCATGAGCCGCAGGAAGTCGCGAGGCATCTTTAAAAAGGCGCTCGATACTCTTTTGTGAAGTTCAGCTGAGGAACTTAGCTTGCTCTAAAAAGGATACGTCGCCGGATGGCGTAGCTCGCAGGATGGCTGAAGGTGGCGAAGACGGCCGGCTTCTTCGGCGCTGTCCACGCTTGCTAGATGCCCCTCGAGCGGCGAGCGGCTTCCAGTTCAGAGATGCGAAGAGCTTAGCTGAAGAGATGAAAATCAGGGTTCCAGCCTATGAACTACGCTTATATGCACTCTAGTCACGCCCTTTTGGCGGGCTTTGATGCAGTGAGCCTGGGCGCCTCTCATTGGATCGCGAGTTCAGCCCAAGCTCGTCTATAGGCTGCAGCAGTTGCCGCAGAGCAACCAATGAGCTCGCTAGCTAGCCCGCTCAAGGTCTGCAGCTGCCGCACTGCGTTGACAATGGATACAAAATTAAGGATAATTTTTTGGCTTCAATATCTCAGAAAAGATGAATCTTTCCCGTAGCGTAAGCTAGCTTACGCAATACGAGAGAACCTCTCGTAAGAGAACCAGAGGACATCATCTTAAAGTCAAACCCCACTCTAAAAAACAAAACATGACATAACTCTTTGTACGATTCCCCCCTCTTTTCAGTGACAACTTCTATTTAATAGGCTTAAGGTTAGAGGTCAGCATTATATTTTACCTTGAGGAACCAAAGGTTAACACCCACTGAACGCAGCCATCTTATCTGAATACACCAAAACCACTAATAAAACCATCATTGAACTTCTATTACCCCCATAAGCAAACTTCATTATCGGACATAACAAACGGTCTTGCTTGCGAGAATGTCCCATCATTAAAGGTCATGATAAACCTCTGACCCCTGACACTGGGGAGTCAAAGGTCACAAATTACTTAGTGTCCGGAAAGGCATGGGTTATTCAATCCTTGAACTTAGCTCGCTTTACGAATATTAGAGATTTGTGTGCGTCATTTTAAAAAGAGAAAAGGCTGGAGGTCTTTGAGCGAGCAGACAAAGACACAGGCGCTGATGAGAGTGACACGCAGAGAAGGACTAGTGTTAACCGCTAGTCTCTCAGAGAAAATTAAATATTGATCAATCCCGGAGTGAAGACGTTGGAGAGATAAGACCTGGGCATTAAAGAAAATAAATAAGTAGACACATCAAGGTAGAAGAGAGGACAGGCAATTCCACTAAAAAGGGAGATGGACAGATTTCTTTTTCCTTTTATCACTCTCAAAGATATCTACGCCTACAGACGGTCATGAAGAAAAAGATTGTAAAAAAAATCGTTCTGGAAAATGATACATTTATATAATAAGAGAATGGACAAAAACAAAAGACAATGCTTTAAAAATGATTGCCCTTCATTAGTAATGCAATTTCTGTTAATGCGAGTGAACATTGATTGATTGTCCAAAATTATCTGAATCCGTACTGAGTTCACCAAAAAAATACAAAATATAATAAAATTCCTCGCCCTCAGGTTATACCAAACCTGTATGAGTTTGAGCTTCCACAGAGCAAAAAAGGAGATGTTTGCCAAGATGTTTAAGCTGATCTTTTCTATACAATGAAAACAAATAGTGACCAGGGGCTGTCAAGCTCCAAATATTTCAAAAGAGCACCACAAATGTGCAATAACTGTAGTCCATATGACTTGCAGAATATACATTTTCTGAAGTCATACCATAGATTTGAGGGACATATCAAGATTTACACTGAAAATCTCCCCCTCTGCCATAGCACTCAAATCTAATTTTAGCAATATAAATATGTGCATTCAAATTTGGCACGTCATTATTGGTTCCTTAACATACAAGAACCAACGTTGTTTGTTATCACTGAAGTCAAGCCTGACAAATCTTGAACCTCAACAAGCGGACACGATCAGAACTGCACCATTTGACCTACGACCAGATGAAGACAAGCTGTTATGTCATAAAGATACCAGATGTGACAGGAAATATGATACAACATCATAAAGTCAAAAAGAGGATAGCTTTATCTGACAAAGCAGCTTTATCTAATAATGCTGAGCTCTGTCTTTTGCTTAATGAGTATAATTCTCAGTAGTCTACTGCAGAACAGTGGTTCTCAACATGGGGGCCTGGGCTCAATAGGGGGCTTCAGCAAACTTTCAAGGGGGCCTAAACATACAACCAACGTTGTTTGCTATCACTGAAGTCAAGCCTGACAAATCTTGATGTACCTTATTTAAATACACTTAATGACATTTAAAAGCTACTGCAGAAGGGAAGATTTTCAGTAAATAACGACTCAAGTTTACTTAGTCTATTCCTTACACAAAGCTATGCATATGGGTTCAGAAGACATGGAATATAGTGGAAGAGTCAAAAGGACTTTCTATTTTTTTTATATATATTTTTGAGCTTGGAAACCTTTGGTCACCATTCACTTTCATTGTTTAGAAAAGAGCAGCATCAACATTTTGCTAAACTTCTTTTGTGTTTCTTAAAAGAAAGAAAATTACACAGGTTTGGAACAACCTGAGGAAGAGTAAAAAATGACAACATTTTCAGTTTTGGGTGAACTATTTATGTCAAGCCTCTTCCATAAATTTTTTATTTTATTATAGCTTCATTTAATTATAGCGAGTCTGAACTTTCCCTATTTGTAGACCACTGTCATTTGTGATAAACTCAGTCTCAGTGATGTTTCTGCCTTTTATTTAGTGCTTTTCTTACCAACAACTCATTCAAAATATTGTTTCTCTACAACAGATCTATAAATATCTACGATCTCTCAACACAAATGATGAGCGAGTCCTTCCTGGTGTATGACCTACCCCTGCCCCCTCTGCCGCTGATATTTATTGAGCCCTCTCAGATTTCTCTACTAACACGGAGTCTATATTACCATCCAATAAGGCAGTAAATTCAAGGCTAAAGTGGGGGAGTCATAAATACTAAAGAAGCGATATATAGGATTACATCTTTAGAGGTATGAGAATCTCAGTCAATGCAATCTGTCTGATTTCGTAATAAAAATAAATAGAAATAATAGATTGCCTTGCTTTTTGCTTGGAAGCTGGTGAAATGAAGCATTCAAGCAGAAAATCACATGTAAATGGCAAAAATAAAATCTACAACAACAACAAAAATCAGATGAAAGGTGATAAAGAGAGGTGAAGTTCCTTATTATAACATTTATCAGAGCTGTGGCACAATGTTTAGAGCCCAGGGTGCTCATTCAGAACACACAGGTTTGATTCCAGCGTGCTACTCTCAATAAAAAGTGGCCAAAAAAAATAAATAAAAGAAATCAGTATGAATTCCATTAAATCACAAGTTCTTTTGGGGCATTCCATCTTTGCTCTTACCTCATCAGGGCTTGAGGCCTGGTACGTGCGGTTGTCGTCGCTGAAGTCCTGGTCAGCCTCTGTGCTCTCTGGTTCTGTGCTGGTGCCATTAGCATGGGACTCGTACACCGGAGTGACGTTATGACAGAGGGCAATGGCTTTCACGGCCTCATGGATTCTGCTGCTTACGCTTTTCCGAACCTTTGGCGCAGGCGGCTGCGGTTTCCGTGATGGTGTAGAACTTGCACTGCTGCCATTGGATTGTGCTGAGTTCACCTGGAGAAATGGCACATGCAGCAAAAGCGTGAGAGAGTGTTCCAGATTCACTGAAGTCCCAGAGCTTGTGTAAAGAGCTTGTATTTGTGCACTCCCTTAGGTTTTAAATCATCATAATCTCACCTAATATAATGCCTAAGAAACAATATTCCCACTGAAAATTTGACTACTACCATCATTTACCGAAGTGTGCTGGGTTCAGCTGGCCAATGTGTGATATACAGCACATAGCAAGTTGTTCTCAGATTACCAATAATACACAAATGGCTCTGAACTAACCACCCCTACCCTTCCCTAATAAAAAAAAGCAAATGTTTCTAAAACATTTCAGTCCAACACATCCATAAATCAGTTAAATGATGTAAAATTCTGACGAAGTAGTGTATTGTATAAGAACTTTGCCATGGGGTCAGTATGTATGCAGATAAGTAAATTTAGTCTAACTCTCACTGTCCCCACTCTCTCACTGTTTGACAAAGTGGGGGGGAAATGTGATGTTTTCAGCCTCTCTCCACACAACACAGAAATTCAGATTTCAAATGCATTCAAATTTACAGGGAGAGTTCAACCAAAAAAGAAAATTCTCTCATCATTTACTCACCCTCATTCCATCTCAGATGTGTATGGCTTTCTTTTTTATGCAGAATACAACCAAAGATTTGTAGAAGAATATTTCAGCTCAGTAGGTCCATACAGTGCAAGTAAATGGTGGTCAGACCTTTGAAGCTCCGAAGAAAATCACATAAAGGCAGCATAAAAGTCATCTGAATGCCTCCAATGGTTAAATCTATGTCTTTAGAAGCGATATAAGAGGTGTGGGTGATAAACTCCAATATATAGTTGAAAGTGACAGTGGAGATTTACAGTAAAAAAGGATATAATATTGATCTGCTTCTCACCCAAATCAATTGCATTGCTTCAGAAGACATATATTAAACCACTAGTCTCGTATGGATTACTTTTATGCTGCCTTTATTAGACTTATGGAACTTTAAAAAGGTATGGCCACCATTCACTTGCACTGAAAGGCCTACATATTCTTCTAGATATTCTTCTAAAAATCTTTGTGTTCTTCAGCAGAAAGAATGACATACACATCTGGGAAGGTATGAGGGTGAGTAAATAATGATAGATTTTTCATTTTTGGGTGAACTTTTTCATAACATTTCAAAACAACATAGATTGCTTAATCATTCTATTCAATAAAGCTAGAATGACAGAACACATCAACTTGAAGGTTAACCATGTCCTTAAAAAACTTGAATGTGCTCCTGTCCCACAACTGGTACTCTAAGGTTACAGGTTAGTTTCCTGGGGAATGCACGTACTTTAAAATGTATAACTTGAAGTAGCTTTGGATAAACGCATACATTTAAATGTAGCCTAAACACGCCATAACTCTGTTGTATGAGTATCCTGTCTTTTCTGAGCCATAGTGCGTAGTATAAGAACAGAGGCATAGGGTCAGGGAGTGTAATTCTGTGAGCATTCAAATTAAGACAAAGTGTAGGAAAAAAATTTGAAGATTTCATCCGTGTCCCTCCACACTACTGCCTTTGAATCCTATACTGTCTCTGAAACTTAACAATTTACATAAGCAGAGCTTTGAGTGTGTGTGTGTGTGTGTGTGTGTGTGTGTGTGTGTGTGTGTGTTGACAGGGGTTGCTGTGCTCCACTGGAGCACGAGATTTCTCTTGATGAACTCCTCTTTCCTCAGAGCTCTGCTGAGGGGAAGAGATGACAACCTGCACAGTCTTTTCTCACAGACACACAGGTACAGAGAAAGACTGGCTCACGGTGCAGGGTTCCTGTCTTTGGCAAACTGAATGGTAAATATGAAACCGAATTGTGACTGCTTGCCCAATGTCTCTTTCAAAATTAATTTACTTAACTAGTGGTACTCATCCTTGACCACTTCAAAAGCCAGGTTTTAATAAATCAATTTTGTTGCAAGAGCCATATTTGAAGAAGGTCCAAAAATCGATCCTTCAAATTGTGAGATTACACTACCAAAAAGCAAACACATACACTTTCACACACCATCCTACATGAATAAATAAAATAGCTCACACTTCTATGAATAGCTAACAAGTTCTCCAAGCTACTGACAACAGTTTGACCCTTTAGAGGCGCAAGACCCAAGATTAATTCTGATTGGCTAGTCAGAACCTAGAGTTAGGGATTTCCATTACTTTTCAAGATGTTTGCAATTACTGGATAAGGATCTTTTAAATGTCAGAAATCTGACATTTTGGGTCATGCAACCATGAACTGAACCATACCCTTTAGATTGAAATATCTAATTTTAACAATACAAAAACCATTTAAGTTGAAAATCCTTGTAGAACAGTCTCTACACTCACGTAGGCTTAAATGAGACTATGAGATTCTAACTTTGCTAAACAACAGCAGTTTTTAATACCAACATCTTTATAAACATTACACTCCAAAGAGAATCAGAGCTATAACTGCCCTGTGCAGAAGCTGTAAATTACATTATGTTTATTGATTCCTGCCAAATTTGATTTCACACAAGTTGTTGGACACGGATTCCGACACGTCCTGAGGGGGGATATAATAAGGCTATGATCGCTCATATTCTGGTTACATTTCAACCTGCCTGCCACTTTGTCATCACAGTAATGAAGGACCATGAAGCATGGAAATCAATTGTTTCTGTGGCTTTACCACATTTGTCACCCAGTTGTTGGCACAAAACACACACATACTTCCACAATTTGATTACAGCTAGAAATACATGTAATCACTTAAAAAGATTAGGGCAACTACTAGACAGGCACAACAATGAATAGAAAATAAGTTAAGAGGAGTTGGATGTTTACAATTGCTATAAACATAAAAGGCAGTGGATTTCACAACAGCGATGTTTACAATGAAAGATGTAAAATCACACCTGAGCGTAGGACTGGATGATGTGACTCTGGATCTCATCCATGGTGTCAGTCCCATACGAGACTGTACCAAGATGGAGACGCTTGAATACCATCTCATTCTGGGTCAGAGTGCCTGGAGAAACAGCACATAAAGATAAATGCAAGAGAGAAATCAATAGTTAACATAAAGCTTTCGGTGGAGGGGGAAATCTTGATTTGTTTCTCGCGTAAATCTATGGTATGACTAAAGAAGATTTATATTGTGCACAAGTCATATGGACTACTGTTATTGCACTATGGAAGCTCAAACTCATAAGGGATTGGAATAACATGATGAGTGAGAAATTATTTCTGGAACACTCAACGAAAACAAACAATTGCATAACTAATGAATGGCAATCATTTTCAAAATATATACACAGAAAAAGAGAAGAAAAAAGGGAGAGAGAAATATTTAGATAAAGCCTCATTTAGACATCTGTAAATATGTTTGGCATGTTAAGTGATTCATCTTGACTAAGTGATCTTCGCACTCTGTCTTAAATGTTGTAGATCAGTGCAAATAAATGGATAGAAGACTAAAAGTACCTGTTTTGTCTGTGAGCAGGTATACCAGACGTCCCAGCTCTTCTGGTATAGTGCTTGTCCGAACTACAGTACCTGGAATATTTTCATCCTTCATTATCATCCAACCGTATGCTGACTTCCCCATGTCCAGGTTTACTCTCAGACTGGACCCATAGATACCAATGCATTAATGAAATGCTTGACCCTAATCTTGATATCACCAAATTTTGATTTAGCTCTTTTTCTGTAATATTGCTCATTAATGTACCTGATGGGGATGATGTATGAAAACAGAACCACAAAACGAAAGAGGTTACGAAACCACGGCCCAAGAAAGCCCTGCAGAGCGACCATAACAATAGATAGAACGACCTGGGCCAGGAACAGAGCTTTCGTAAGGCGGTTTAACTCCAGGTCCAACATCCCCACCTGTAGGATGAAGACAGAAAAAAAATAAGTGGAGAGTCTGGGATACAGTAAATGAATCACTGAGATCATCTTCACTCCTTTGGTTGCAAATCAAGGCACCCAGTATATCCTTTGTGTGTATACTGTATATAGATTTTTGTGTATCGTTTGATGCTTTTGCACTGAAGCCGATTTTATTTCTTAGTTCACCCAAAAAATTAAATTCTCATCATTTTCTCATCCTTATGCCTTCCCAGATTTATATGACTTTCTTCTGCTGAATACAAATGAAGATTAATGGGAACTATCCCTTTAATATCCAGAGACAGCTATAAGTAAGCCATCAATAGGGTAATTTCCCCAAAAAGTGTTAACACCGATGATCTGAGACAATTTCAACATCTGTTTATTTGAGCTGCTGTAAACGGCGATATTGACTCAACCAATGCCATACATTTGGGGCAAGATTATCTGTTTTTTGAACAATGAAAGAGAAAGCGCGATCTAAAAAAAAATATATTTTTTTAAGCTTCAATAATTGACTAAACTCTGACTAGCTGTTACATTTTAATAAACAAATGTACAAGAACATTGAGCAAATTTTCTTAAGTATTTTTAAAAATGTTTTTGGAAAATATTTGGTATTTTTACCGGTTGTCAAGATCACACGCACACAGAAAAAAAGTTACGAAAATCGAATGACTTTTGGTTCAAATGCTCTCACGGCATGCAATACTCTTGTGAGAACAAGAACCTTGAGTTGAGGACTCCTCTAATCTGAAGGATCTGAAATGTTACTCTTATGTAAAATAAAACAACCTGTCCATAAGCTAGCCCTGATCAATGCCATCCAGGCCCATTCCAGACCACAGGCCTTTTTCATGCTAATATTGTAGGCAGACAAGGGAAACGATGAGAGCCATTTAACCAAGAAGCCCACTGCTGTTGTCGTCCCCGGTGAAAAGCACAGGAGGCAAAACCGGAAAAATAAAAGCAGAACGCCTCTTCATAGAAACGGCCCCATGACAAAAGAGCTTGAGATTTTCCCTTTTCTCTCTCAAGTATGTCCCTCAGCCAATGGAATATGTGGGAAAATTATGTCAAAAAAGAAGTTTTTCTTGTTTCCCTCTGGCGAGGGCCGTCAGCAAAACACTAAGGCCTTTCATCTCACCAGCGCACTAATAAAAACAGCAACACATAACACTGTCCCCTGAGAAAAAAAATCTGCATGAAAAGGACAGAGGGAAGGGGAGGGGGGAATGGACAAATTGAACAGAAAAGACACACACACACACACACACACACAAAAAGAAAACAAAAATGCAAGCAAAATTAATCCCCCAAATGGCTATGCCCCCCATCCCCCAGTCCCAGGAGGACTGGAGTAAACTGGGAGACACTGGGAGTGAAGGCTGCTGTCTGATTTATCAGTTATAGTTTGGCAAACCCCTACGATAGCAAACCCCCTTCATGCTTCAGCTAGTGAGGAAAAAGGGGGGAATGGAAGGATTAAAATGAAGAAAAATTAAGACAGAGGACACAGTTCCCAGCTGAAAGGGAGGAATCCCCCTTTATGGGGGCAAAACAATGCAGAGGCTGAATTTTGCAAAGCTGGCCAGGGATCGGGTGAAGTCGTTTTTCATTCAAGCCGGGAGGAAAAAGCGACTCAATTACCTCAAGCTGAAGATGCTATCAATGAATCGAGAGCGCATATTTTACTCTATTCATCCGGGCCTCGTTTAAAGTGAAAGGAATGATTCAACCTGCCCTCACTGCCTGTATGTTTTGTGTGTGAAATTTGATGACGACTTTGTGCCAGCATAATGAATATTCATTGGTTTAAATCCATCAAGTATACAGAGACCGTTACAACAATATGGCATTATACTAGTGCTTTAGAAACTGGACATGCAATACAGCTTAATGGAACATGCCCTGTATGGTGAGGTGAGAATTAGATGAAGCCTAGAGATGGCTTAATCATGTTTTCTAAATAAATTGATAAAGGTTTAAACATTTACTGATATAGGACATTAATTCACCCATGTTTGTAATCTATAATCAATTGTATTCACAACTAAAATACTTTAAAACTTTATTCTGATTGGTCAATCGAGGCATTCTGTGGTCAAATATTTAATATAATGACTGCTAAACTGTATATTTGACCACAGGAATGAGATGCTCTTTTCAAATCTGCCAGAGTAGTGAGATGTTCGGTCAGCAAAGAGAGCTATCTAAACCTGTGTCACATCCCTCAAACCACCAAGGTTTCGATCCTCAAAGAGAATATCGCTCCACATTACGGCACTGACAGACCGACTCTCACGTACACTGTGTAAAGTGATAGTTTATGTGCTGTCAGCAGCTTCTAGTGAGAGCTTAGAGCTTTGTGCAAGGAATGTCACAACAGATTATAAAAGGCGAAAACGTTCTCTGTGACTTTCGCCGAGTCGTATTGACTTTCCCACCCCGTCTCGCTCTCTGTATTGGCACTTCTGACATCATCTCCTTGAGGTATTGAATTCCACTCTCACACACGGAACACGGCAGATCTATGAACTCCGCCAGAGCAGCTGTGATCGCACGCACCTTGCAGCACCCATGACAGGATCTGAAACACTTCATGACAGGAAGAATAGTGGTCAAGCAATATGGGTTTCTCAACAGGTTTTTGTGTTTCTGGTATCTAGAAAGTACTGAATACTGGAAAATTGCTGATAAAATTACATATACAAATTGTTGAAATAAAGATGCCCTCAGTAAATTTTGCTGATTGCTCAATTCTTTAACAGAAAAATAGTTAGAGAAAAAGCGTTTTATTCTAAGCATGGTGCTGGCTTGAGAAGCATGACAAGCTGAATATTCCTCGCTTTATATCAATAATACCCTGAAACTGGATTCATTCACTGGAGCAATAAATTAATAATGTCTTACTCTGAATAGCGTTTTACAATGAAATCAGTAACTGAGAAATTCTGTATGTATATAAACAATATTACGGAGTACACCTTTAAATTAACATTTATTTTATAAAAGAGTACATTTCATACTGCTCAGTTACGTTTGGACATATTGTTCTATCATCATGTTTGTTCCAGCTGGACATGTGATTCAGTGAAGTCTGCCTTAACCTTGAGGGAAAGATAGCTCTCAGTTTTGGTTTGTCTATTGATGCCATTGCAGTGATTGTTTGGTGTCTTAAGAGTGACTTCTGGTGCCCTATTTTAAGAGTGCTATGTCTTAAATGCAGCACTATGCGATATGTCATATGCGTCAGTGGGCATGGCCATGAAATGTTTATATTTTCGTCCAAGCATGCGCTAAGTCTAGGAGCAATTTAATAGGCTGGGTCAAGTGCAATTTAATTCTAAAGTTATTTTCCGGTTATAGCACGGTCTGGGTCCTATTATATATTCCATTTAATTTCAAGAAACTTCGATATACATGAAGACAGCCCATTTATAAGAATTTGGTAGTGTATATGGGCTGTAATTTGTGCCAAGATTAGATGTGCTTCTCAAACTTCTTAGTGCAATTACCTATTTCTCAGGTAAATAGCAAATTGCACAACTTCATTAACCCTTTCATACGTACAGTCACACATATGTGATAGTTAATTACAGTGTTAGGATCACTACTTTATTTTAAGAATGTGAAATGCCAGAATAATAGCAGAGAGAATTATTTATTTCAGCTTTTATTTTATCAGTCAGAAGTTTACATACAATTTGTTAGTATTTGGTAGCATAGCCTTTAAATTGTTTAACTAGTGTCAAAAGTTTTGGGGTAGCATTCCACAAGCTTCTCACAATAAGTTGCTGAAATTTTGGCCCATTCCTCCAGAAAGAACTTGTGTAACTAAGTCAGGTTTGTAGGCCTCGTTGCTCGCACACGCTTCTTCAGTCCAGCCCACAAATATTTTTTCTAGCAGATTGAGGTCAGGGCTTTGTGATGGCCACTCCAATACCTTGACTTTGTTGTCCTTGAGCCATTTTGCCACAACTTTGGAGGTATGCTTCGCGTCATTGTCCATCTGGAAGACCCATTTGCTACTGAGATTTTAATTCATGGCTGATGTCTTGAGATTTGGCTTCAATATACCCGCATAATTTTCCTTCATCATGATACCATCTATTTTGTGAAGTGCACCAGTCCCTCTTGCAGCAAAACACCCTCACAACATGATGCTGCCACCCCCATGCTTCACGGTTGGGATGGTGTTCTTCAGCTTACAAGCCTCGCCATTTTTCCTCCAAACATAACGATGGACAATATGGCCAAAAAAGTTAAATATTTGTTTCATCAGACCAGAGGACATTTCTCCAAAAAGTAAGATCTTTGTCCACATGTGCACTTGCAAACTGCAGTTTTTTTTTTTTTTTTTTAAATAGAGGTTCTGGAGCATTGGCTTATTCCTTGCGGAGCAGCCTTTCAGGTTATGTTGATATAGGGCTTGTTTTACAGTGGAAATAGATACTTCTCTACCTGTTTCCTCATCTTCACATTGTCCTTTGCTGATGTTCTGGGATTGATTTGCATGTTTGATTTGCACATCACCTGAGCAGTGTGATGGCTGTGTTGACCCATGTTTGTAAAGATGAACGTGGTACATTCAGGTGTTTGGAAATTGCTCCCAAGGATGAACCAGACTTGGAGTTCCAAATTTTTTTCTGAGGTCTAGGCTGATTTCTTTAGATTTTTCCATGATGTCAAGCAAAGAGGCACTGAGTTTGAAGGTAGGCCTTAAAATACATCCACAGGTACACTTTCAATTGACTCCAATTAGCCTATCAGAAGCTAATTGGCTAATAGCCATTTTCTGGAATTTCCCATGCTGCTTAACCTGTTGATATGCACCCCCTTTTTGAGCACAAACCATGAAAATGACATACCTGAACTTAAATGGTTGTATTTACTGGACCCTTTGGAGTATAGACACAGTTGTAGTATCTTTTGAAAGAAGAGACTTTATTTCCCAAGTTTCAGAAATAATATATGTTGTTCTTTTTTAAAGTTAGAGAAGCTGAAGTTTATAGTAATGGAAATATTTTGTGATGAACATGTTTTTATCATCTAAAAAACAATAATAAAAGTGCCAAAACAACCCAGATATACAATGTTCTCAAAGCCACAAGTCTAAAGAAGTTACGTTTCAAATTTGAAGATGATCTAACAAAAAATTAAAAATACTGCAAGCTTTTTTCTCTGTAAAATCGCTGGAAGCCCACAGAGTAAAATTAAGGCTCCGCCTTTCAAAATCTGACTACACTACTCTTATGAATAAAACTACGCCACATTTAAAAAAACAGACTTTGGAGACATGCTCATTTTGTTTTGAGACTATATAATATATAATATATAAGATAATATACAGTTTTATAACATGAATGCTGCTCAGATTGCATAGTTTGTTGAAGAACAACGACGAAGGGTAATTCTTTCAGGCGAAGATCTCATGTAAACAATGGAGAATACATCAATATTTCTCAGATTTATCACTTTTTTGGACAAAAAGTGCTATTGGATGTTTTTCAATGAACGCTTGACATGGACAATTGACCCAAGTGTGGCAAACTGGATCATCTGGTGATCGCATTTTCATAACAAATGTATGAAGTCCCATTTTGATATTGCATATTTTAATTTGTACTACTGCCACGAATAACTAAATAGCTGTTTCTGGAGCATTGTTATCGTGAAACAGAGATCGGATATCAATGTTGAACCCTTAGACCTTTGAAAAGTTGTATAATTTGTTAACATTTATTACATTTATAGATGGTAAATTATATATTAAACGTAAGCAGAGTGACATCACCACCGCATGTGGGGAAATGCGTATCAACAGGATAAAGGCACAGTTAACTTAGTGAATGTAAACTTCTGACCCACTGGAATTGTGATATAGTCAATAAAAAGCAAAACAATCTGTCTGTAAACAATTGTTGGAAAAATGACTCATGTCATGCATAATTTCTATGTTCTAAACGACTTGCCAAAACTGTAGTTTGATAATATGAAATCTGTGGAGTGGTTAAAAAAATGTGTTTTAATAACTTCAACCTAAGTGTATGTAAAGTTCTGACTTCAACTGTACGTTACAAGCTGCCAGATTCAAATCGGCTTTCATGCGGACACAGGCTACGTTGGTCAAGTGTCTGTAATTTATATTTGCTCAAACAGATGACAGATGTCCACATGTTGAAAACTTCCCACAAATTTGGCTCTGTTGCACAGCCAAGTTATCTCCCTGGTTAGTGATGTTGTATGTAAACACCTGGACACTCCACTTTGCTCCTGTCCACCATATCACTTTGATGTTACTTTCAATTAATTCTCAAAATATTGCAACTTCAATCACATAATGCGCATTGTTCTCGCTATTTTTACTTTATTCTCACAATATTATGATAAATGACAATTGCAAATTTAAATTGCTAAATTACTTTAATTATATTGTTAGCGTTCATTTCTGCACAATGAACTATGAGCCAACAAGTTGTAATTCTCTCTTTGATACTCCGTTAAATCCTTCTTTTAAATGAAAATGTGTTTGATCCGTTTATTGAGTGGCTGACGCGTGCTTAAAGTTCTGAACCAGTGTCAGTGTTGCACTTAATATAATTATTGTTTGACAGGTAGGGTGGACATTTTTTCAGTCATGGAAGAAAGGATTCTTCTTATTTTTACATTAAATGATGAAGGTGATGAGTACATACCAGTACACCAAAGTCAGCACTCTCAAACATGTGACTAAGTAAAAAATAAAATAAACCTTGAACACAACAGGGGTCAGTTAGAGGAGGGGTAATGAGTGTAATGGGATTTGATGTTTTTCGTTTACTTTTACATCATTGACATCCACTGTATCTAATCATTAAGGGGAATTCCATAGGATTAAGGTTCTGCCACAAATGTCACGCAAGTCCTTGGTTGGTTAATTTCCCCCTAGATTAATCTCTCTGGTGTTGACCTTTCACACTGACAGGTCCAAATTCATCACCAAGATCAGGGTTGAAAACCACCTCAACTGTTTTGCTGTTTTTATTAAGTCCTTTTAAGTCTTTATTGAAAGGTTACAATTAGGAAAACTGTCCCAGTGCAATGTATAGCACATACTGACAACACAAATGTCAATATCACAGTATAAAACAGCTCACACTGTACTTCAGAAAAATGTTGCCGTTAAATGAGCGGAGTTCACCCAAAAATGAAAATTCTGCTATCATTCACACTCAAACCCATTTGACATTTTTCTTCCATGGAACACAAAATTAGATGTTAGGCAAAGGTTTGGGGACTTACTGTCTCAGTTACCATTTGTATTGTATGGAAAAAAGATGAAATGAAAGTAAATGGTGACTGAGGATAACACTTTGCCTAACATCTCTTTTTGTTTTCTGCAGAAGAAACTCATTCAAGTTTGGAAAACCATGAGGGTGAGTAAATGATGACAGACCTCACTTTTAGGTTATCTTTTAAACTGTGGTTTTTCAAACAGTCAACTTTTGGGAGGAAAGCTGCCCACCTTGTTTTTGGACTGTGAAGTATTCAGCACACTTCTGGTCTCTTTCCCGGTATATATCACCACACCAATAA
This sequence comes from Xyrauchen texanus, assembly GCF_025860055.1. NCBI lineage: Eukaryota > Metazoa > Chordata > Actinopteri > Cypriniformes > Catostomidae > Xyrauchen > Xyrauchen texanus. Next base: position 10,901,676 of record NC_068301.1, read on the forward strand.
TAGTACCTGGAGAAAAGAAAAAAAAAAAGATGGGGTGAGCAAAATGAGATGAGCAATTGCAAGCAATGAGAACAATAAATAAACAGGCCACATGTTTCTGGCTGGTCTAATGAACAAGTAGCTCAAAAAGTGTGTTTCCAGTTAACGGATGCAGCCGAAACTCAGACAAATGATTCAATATGTGGGACATCCAGAAATAAACCTTTACAATTAGGCCTATTATAGTCAGATCAATGGTGCTGCTTGGTAATGGGCTGATTCGTTAAGTAAACTAATTACTGATGGAGTATGTACCCTGGCTGCTAAATAAGGATGATTCAAAGTCCAAAGTTCAACTTTTGTAAAAACAAAGTAACACAACATAAAATGTGATGCAACCAAGCTTAAAGAAGAGTGTGTAACTTTTTTCAATGTTAAATCCTTTTTCTTATCCCAACTGATGCAGAGGCAACTTTAAGTAAGCCATTTGAAGGTTGATTTCCCCATAAAGTGTAAACACCGTGGAGCTTTCAAAACATTATTCTATATATTTGAGAATCCCTCCTAGCCCAATACAATGACATTGGCTCAACAAAATGAAAAACTTGTTTGAAAACAGACATTTCAACTATTCTGTTTGATGATGCTAGTTGCCCTGAAATCGCACACTTTATCTTTACACATTTTTCACTTCCTTTAAGCTTGACACATTGTGTCATGTTTGGAAAGAACGAAACCTAGACTGCTCTCGGGGGGGCGTTTAATGGGCTTGGACTTCAGGGCATATCGGTTACTCGCCCCATGGTGTTTTGTGTTGGGTCTGCTTGGTTGGATGGGATGACGTCATTGTGTTTTGTGGGGAGATATGGAAGGACTTTCTTCTGCTGAAGGTCACACCAAGCTGAGGAATGAGAAGAACCTCTAAAACCCCCTGGAGAATGAAGAAAGGGGCAACCACAGATCAATGAAGGGCCGATTGCTGGCACAAGTGACCGGCACTTGAAGAAAAGGCCTTGCTATTATTGTTGGATTGGAATCAGGTTCTAAACAACAGACCCCTAGGAGTTGTCGGTGAAAGCATAGCAGCAAAACTGATCTTGGGCCTGTTCTTTGGGGAAAAGTTTCATCTGAACCACAGGGAGAGGACTGCAAAGAGCCAGACACTTTGGCTTCCCATTAACTGCTCCTCATATTTCTGCTTGTGAGATTGTTTGAATAGTAGCAGATGAGTCTGCCGATCTCAAGTGACAAACAAATGGGAGAGGGAAGAGAGTTTTGAGTGATTCTGGCAGATCACCTTCGTATCAATGGCACACTCTTCAACAAAACACAATAAACTCAAAAGAGATTTGACCCGTGATGAATATGTCAGACCTTAGAGTTTACATTTTTCTTATATTTCCATAAAAGTGCAAAATTTAGGGGAGCCAAAAAGTTTGGTTGCACAGAGGGCTGGGTTGTGTGTGTGTGTGTGTGTGTGTGTGTGTGTGTGTGTGTGTCTTAGCTTACCAGATGCCACCACAGTGCTCGCCCACAAGGTGTTCTCAATACTCAAGCTCTCGTGGACGGGAGGGTCACAATCCTCCTAAGGGAAGTTAAGCTCATATCAACAAGCAGGACAATGTATATTTGTGTTGTTTCATACATCTTGGTTCCCACAATTTCTGACCAATGAACTTCTTTGACTTTTCCATGACCGTTCCAGTCATTCAGATTAACTGAATAAGGATTTTTTTAAATAATTTTGATAAATTATTAAAACAGTTAGCTAATGAAAAATTCAGACTAATTTAAGAATCTACCATACCCAAAAGAACTCACAAATTAAACATCACTGTTTTTTTCTCATCACAAACTATAGACAAGAGCTATATCTAACAAAAAATAAATAAATACTTTAGAGCAAATCTAGTAACAAAAATGTATTTGCATGATTTTTAAGATTGTATTAATTTCCATGACTCTTCCAGGCCTGGAAAACCCAATTTAAAAATTCCCAGATATTCACAGGTTTTCCATGACTGTGGGAACCCTGATGGTTTTTCAGCACAGGATCAAGTGGTTATCAATTATGGCCTTTAAAAAAGAAGGTCAATAAAAATGAAAAAAGACTCCACTCACAAATAAATGAATCGATGAACTTTCACCACAACAAACGGTAAGTAGGGAATTAGCCGAAAGATTGAATTACACTAATGCCTGCTTAAGCGACACAGTCCATTTAGAGGGGCCAGTGCAATCGGTTTGACTTGATTTGCCTTGTTTATGAAAACAGCGTTTTGTCAAACATCATAATAAGGACTCATTTAGAGCAAAACAAAATTTGGGATACCACGGCATAAATCAGTGAGAAGCGCAGAAATTAAATCTTTAAATGCTTTTCTCCACATAACATATTGCGGCTGGGTGAATTCAGATGATATCTAATTATCCGCTGTCAGTGGGGCATAATATACAGTGAGAGGGGGCCACACACATCGCAGCTGCAGAGACATGCGCATTCATGCACACAGCAAGAGAGATGTGTCCTCCATTCAAGACGGCATTTTCCCTTTTGTCATGTGTCTCTATCTGGCCAGCAGATGTAGCAATGGAAGTCTGTTAGAATTATCTAACAGGGATTATGTAAAATTCAAGTGTGTTTTTAAAAAGAGCAATGACTTTGATCAATGATAAATTAAGTTAGTACACCCCCCACAAAAAAAAAATAATATAATAATAAATTCCGAGAGGGGAGCTTTTAAAGCCACAAGCAATAAAGCCTAATAATCATGAACATTTGTGCATTTAGTAAAAACATTTAGGCATCATTTTATTTTTTAAAAGTCATTGAGAAGAGCTGGGATAACAATCCCGATCGATATGCACAAAACTGAAAAGAATATGAGAGTTTAATGAGAAACTTCTGGCTGGAACATGCATTTAAGTTGCAAAAAACTGTCATAACTAAATTTATAGCATGTGAACTTTTTGGTTTTATGTCTGAATCTTTATCTAGTGAACTTATTCTCCCTTTCTTCCTACACACATAAACATGGGGATATCATAATGGGGACATACTATACACTATACCATAGTTATTACTAGACACCTGAACACTAAAAGATAAAGTTTGCATTTTTGTAATTTTAAAAAACAGTATTTGCTTTATGAATAATTTTTTTCAATTGAGAACATCCCAGAATATACTCAAAGGGAGGTTTTGTCAGATTTTGTTAACTTTGGGGGACAATTTTATGCCCAAACTAATCCTCAGTAAGCACGCATGCACGCACTGTTTAGAAAAAGGTTCTATTTATTCACATTATTTAATGCATATAATATATATATATTATTTTTTTTACAACATGTATTAATCTTGGTAAAAGGAACATTCCAGGATCAATACAAGTTAAGCTCAATCGACAGTGTTTGTGGGATAATGTTGCTTACCACAAAACATATATTTACTTTTCTTAAAAAAAAAAGAATCAGCAAAAATGGAAGTTACAGTGAGGAACTAACAATATAAATATTCCATAAATATTAAAATACTCACCGTTTCAAAAGTTTAACCACAAGACGTAGACAATATGCGTTTGAAAATTAATTAAGTGTGAGAAAATTACTTAACCTTTCTGTGTAAAGTTATATCCAATTTTACAAAATTGCCATGACAATCTAACCCAGTAAAACCTAAAATGACAGAAACATATATTATTTTAAGAACTTTACAGTTCAAAGAATAAACAAGTTAACAGAAAAATTTTATATATGTGTTTTTATAAAATTATAATATTCATAATTCATATTTTTGCCTTGAAATCCTCAAAACTGGCCCCATTCACTTCCACTGCAAGTTCCTCATTGTAAGCTCGATTTTTGCCGTTTAAAAAAAAACAAAAAATGTCATCGTTGTGGTAATCGACATTCTGCCACAAATACTGTTGATTAAGCTTAACCTGTATTGAACCCAGAATATTCCTTTTATGTTCATTTATTAAAATACTATTTTTCATTGTTAGTTCATAAAACTTTTGTTTAGATATAATTTTTAATGTAAAAAATGTATCCTTATATGTAGATTTTAACATTAACCAAGGTCAACAAATTATTTAAAAGCATTGTTCTTTGATAAATCATTGTAAATTATTGCGTTAACAAAAACGTTAAAGTGTTAGCAAATACTAAAAAACATTACGTTATATAATGCTTATCCAATGTTAGGGCATTATAATTAAAAAAATGAATAATTAAAGTTTGTTAATGGCAATGAAGATGATCTTAATGAAAGTATTTTAAAAAGCTCTGCTGAGGCAATCAGGTGTAACAAGTGTGTTGGACTATAAAGAACTGTGGGAAACAGTATGTGGAAGTAGCTGCAGATTTGTGAAAGCAGGCTCAGGAGAGTGACTCAGGAAGTGATCTTCTGCCCCTGCGTGCTGTGTGGCCAAGAGCGAAGACTTCAAACAAAGACATGCTTCATGTGGGGGGTCCCTGTTTTCCCTCTCTCTTTCTCCGGTTCTGCACTAATCTGATGTTAATAAGAAACTCTGCTCAGCCAATAGGTTGAGAGGGAGCCTAACAATCCGTGATGTCATCAGCGTTGCGAGGAATGCAGTTTTACATTCCAGAGACACTGCAGCCCATAGTCATGTGAACAGGCACACTTGGACAATCCATGTTATTTTAATATACAATTAAAAACAGCCATTAGGTTTAGTTTACTGGTCAACAACACTAAATATCTCTACAACAATCTAAAAGAGGGTTTCAATTGGGGACCTGACGTCACGACAAATGCTAAAGGATGTCTCGTAAAAATTCTGTGATTAACAGTCATTTCTCTTACTCTTGTGAAGTTCCCCTCGAAACTGTGAATGTCCAGTTGAGGCTTCTGGGCGTAAACATACGCACTGATGGAGAAGAGATCCTGCGGATAACAAATGAAAAGATCAAGAAATAAAATATTAAAGGGATAATTCACGAAAAAATAAAATGTTGTTTTAAACTCATATGACTTTCTTCTTCTTAAATGGAACACAAAAAGAGATGTTAGGCTGAATGTTAGCCTTAGTCACCATTCACTTGCATTGTTTGGGAAAAAGATGCAATTACAATTAATGCTGACTGAGGCTTACATTCTGCCTTATATCTCCTTATGCGTTCCACGTTAGAAAGAAAGTCTGTTTTGAAAGGAAAAAAAACATGATCAGGTGAACAATATGTGAATAAAGTCAGATGAACAAAGATCTGGGCTTGACCCCAAACCCAACCTCTTGTTCGTGCAAAGCATTATTGCAAGATTCAAATGGACTCACATTCAGAGTGATTGTCATGAAAATAAGCCCTTTCTGACATCCTGCCACAAGTCTGTATTTCAAACTAAAAAGATAATGTAGACAACACAAAACAATTGAAACTAAATTAAACTTTGACGGATTGCTAACAAATTAGATTGACTTTTGCATTTAATGGCAAATCTAAAAGTATGAAAAATGGGACACTTTAGAAACCGGCTGTCAAGCCCACCTGACACCTGATACGCCGCTCCTGCAGCTTTACTGCAGCAATCATTCGGCGACTTGCTGAAATTTTAATACTGTGATCACATTAAGTGGTTTCGGAAAGACAAATACAAACGTGAACCCTTGCTCAGGGTGAGTGTCATCTCCACGCCGATGGCACCAGGAGACAGGCCGTTTGGCGGATCCCAGTTGTCTCTCAGGGTAAAGTTACGGGCCCATGTGAAACAAACCCTCCATCCAGTAAATCAGATACACAGTGATATCAAACATGAGCCTCCTTACCATCAGCCTGAGAGAGTATGAGTGTGGAACACATCACTCACTGCTTACTGGGGTAAAGTTACAGACCCATCCGAGAACAGAACAGAAGGAGCTGAAATGCATTTTGGGATGCAGCAGTTTTCTGGCAGATCGGTAATAATGCTTTTTGGTACTGGGTAAAGGCCTGTTCACATTCACATTTTTGCCACAAAAAAGATACACGACAAGATTTTAAACATAAAGAGTTAAACTCTATGGACTCCATTGGTTTATTCAGAGTCCAAAATATTTCTGTGACGTTCTGTCATTTGTTGTTTTATTTAACTTAGCAGCCAGATTATTTTTTTTTATCATTATTAAATGGCAAACAATTCATTGTTATCGAAACCTTCGGATAATTATGAAAATTCTGTGTAACATTTTTTGATGCAAATTTTTTTTTATTTTTAAAATATTTTATATTTTGTGTCAGTTAGCCACATTGAACCTGTAATTGAAAATGCAATAAAGGCTTTTTACTGAAGTGTGTAATTATTTTTCTATGTGAGAATATCCTTTTCCCAGCTTAAAGAGATAGTTCAACCAAAAATGAAAATTCCCTTATCATTTACTCACCCTCATGCCCTCCCAGATGTGTATGAATTGTGTTCTTCTGCAGAACACATACAACGATGTTTAAAAGAATATCTAAGTTCTGTTGGTCCTTTCAGTGCAAGTGAATTGTGACCAGACCTTTCAAGCTCCAAAAATCACATAAAGGCAGCATAAAAGTAATCCCTATGACTCCAGTGGTTAAATCTATATCATCAGAAGTGATATGATGTGTGGGTGATGTATTTAAGTCCTTTATTACTATAAACCTCCACTTTCTCTTTCACATTCCAAAGGTGAATGTGGAGACTTATAGTAAAAAAGGATTTAAATATTGATCCGTTTCTCACCTAAAGTAATTGCATCATTTCAGAAGCCATATATTAAAAAACAGGAGTCATATAGATTAATTTTATGCTGCCTTAATATACTTTTTGGCTCTAAAAAGTTCTGGCCACCACCATTCACTTGTATTCAAAGGACCTACAGTGCCAAAGCATGACTGGAGCAACAAAAGGCATGAGTTTAGAGAGGGACCATATGCTTGACCAACCAATGGAAGTTTGAAAAAAAATTATTAAATTGGCCATTCTGTTAGGGGATGCTAGTAGTGTGGAAATTACACATTTCAGCTTTAAAAATCGCACTGACATAAGCATTTGTAATGTTTCTGTCTAAAAGGTTCGTACCCCTAATGCAGGAAGTCTCTGAGTGCAAGGAACAGCGATTCTCAGTTTCCAGTCCGTCTCTCCATCCAGCTGATCTGTTCTAATAAAACATGAACCTGGAAAACAAAACAAATTGTATCTTAAATCTGACTGAATATAAAGAGTCGACAGTGATCTGCTAAAATATTTTGTTCATTTCATGATATCTATTTACTGACAGAAAAAAAAAATCTAAATCTAAAGTACGTGTGGAGGACATCGTCTATACATTGAGCATTTGTTGTGGGAAAAGCCTTGGGCTCATGCACTAAAGAACTCTGTATGCTTAACATATTGCTCATATTGATCTCAGACAAGACTGATATAGTAGTAGGCATTGGACAGAAAAGGTCACGATATTTTCGCTCTCAGGGCAAATGCATCAGTATTCAATGATCAGGATCTGTATACTAAGTTTGCCTACCTGGGTTGTGCACCATTCAGAACTGCATTGAGAACACATTTTAAATTATACTTCAACTGCTGAATTTGAATTAAATTTGAATTGAGGTTGCACATAGGATGTAATATAGGAACTTGTATTTCAAAACAAGGGAGTGGAATTCAAAAAGATTCAAATTCAAAGGAATTCTAAATGTGTATATTGACTAATTAATGTATTAATTGTAATATATAAAGCATTTCCAAAAACCTCAGAAAATCAATTTTTTAAAATGTCCCTTATAATTTAAAATATAATGAATGTATATTTTTATTGCAAATTAAATTTTATTTTATGAACTACAGTGGAAGAACATGTACCAAAATGCTCCAAATACTCAAATTATTATATAATATATAATTAATACATTAAAATGATTATGTCAATATTGACTTTTATAGGTTTTGACTATGGATTTGAACTTAGTATAGATAAACATATGTAATTAGGAAAATAATTAGTCAAAATTCATGTAAATATGTTTCACAAACTTGTGTTAGAATAATTAAATTGTTGTGTGACTGAATGTTTTTGAATTGCAAAGCAGTAAATTCGTCTTCCTATTATTCCAATTCAAAATTCAATTCAATTTGATTATTAAAGCACACTTAATGCTTGCAATACAATGTGCTTAATATGTGCTTTTCAAAATCATATCCATATTTACCAAATCTGGATGTTTTTTTAGGACACAGTAAAATAAAACATTGCAGAGCAGAAATAGTTTCAAAATTTTGAGCAAAATTTTTTATATAGAATGTACGGTATGTAAGACAAGGGGTAAGAAAAGAACATAAAAAGACTGAAGGGAAACTTCAAAGCACAGCTTTCATGACTCAACTGATTACCTTATAGTTAAATAATTCACAAGATTACACTAATCACACATATAACATATTAATTTACTAATCTGAATCCAACAGTATTCACCACTGAATGAAACAGCATTTTAAGGATACTGAAGTCAAAGTATAGTGTCCTTAAATCTAGTCAAAGTAATGGTATTTCACAGTAGAATTGGTCAGGTAACCTAAAAACTTTAATTGTAGGTGAAGAGCAGAAACTAACCAGTCTTCTCAGATGTTCTCAGAAAAATCATATCAGCGGGTATTCTTTGGTTCTACAAAACAAATCATGTCACATCAGTAAGCATCCACACAGGCTTTCCATGTTATTCACAAAGAATTTAAAACTATGTACAAAACCTAGTGAACATCTAAGCAACATTTTTAGGCAATATAGTCGCACTGCTGAAATGAAGACTATTCAAAACAGAAGATGGACAGAGTTGATTATAAATATGAGCATATTTTTACTGAGCATTGCAAAGTATCACTATAAAAATTGTTCCATTTAATTAAAAATCCACTTTTTCACTATTTCGTTACTGTCTATGAAAAGGGTTTTTTAATCCGCTACTGAGATTACATTTCAGTTAGAATGTTGATTTGTAAATTCGCCCACACAAAACTCAGTGGAAAGCACTGCAGATTTCCACAAAATCTGAACACCTGTCGTTCACATTCATATTCTTTACATCTTTCCAGCATAAAACTATTGCTTATAAGCCTTTGATATTTTAAAGCAATAGTTCACCCAAAAATTTAAAACCATTAATTACCAAGTCATTCCCTTACTTACCTATCCACCCATATGTTGTTCCAAACCCCAATAACTTTTTCAGTTTTGGGTGAACTGTTTCTTTAAATTTATTAACTGTGCTGAACTTATAAACAATATGTGGGTATACTGTATGAATGTTAGTGAATCCAGCCCTGTAACGTTAGTCCTATTTTAACGTTCTGTTGAATAATTGAACAAGGTCATTTCACTAGAAGCAATTAAAGCAAACCACAGACAGCAAGGGGAGAGACAGACACAATGTCCCACTGAAAGAATGACAGAATTTCATGTGACGGATCACATAGCAGCACGTTTATGCTGATACATTGAACAACAAAAGAGGGAGGAAGGGATTAAAAAAAAAGGACAACAAACCTTTTCCACAATTATTAAATCTCCAACCTGTATATCGGAGCTCTTAACTTGCACTTTTCCTGTGAATGCAGAGAAAAAAAAATCTATGAAACTAGGCTAAATATGTTATATTTATTATTTAGAAATTGATTAAACAATAAATGAGACCTGTGATATTTCAAAGTTACAGGTAATAAAGATACTTAAATAAAAAAACCTGAGATGATTTGTCAGATGTTAAATTATTATTATTATTCAAATTAAAATTGTAGTTTTGTAAAGCTATTTCTAAGCAGGTAAAATTGATATTTGTGTAAAACACAAATTCCAAGCCTTTAAAGGGATAGTTCACCCAAAAGTGAAAATGTTCTCATCATTTACTCACCCTCATGCCATCCCAGATGTGTATTTAAATACATTTTTATAGAAAATATTTATTTAAATATTTATCTGTTTGTCACCCACACTTATATCACTTTTGAGGACATGGATTTAACCACTTCGGTTGATTAGATTACTTTTATCGGGCCTTTATGTGATTTTTGGAGCTTCGAAGGTCTGGTCACCATTCACTTGCATTGTAAGGACCAACAGAGCTGAAAAATTCTTCTAAAAATCTTTGTGTTCTGCAGAAGAAAGTCATACACATCTGGGATGGCATGAGGCTGAGTAAATTATGAGAGATTTTTAATTTTTGGGTAAACTATCCCTTGAAGCATAAGCCTTTAGATCAAAAGAAACATAAATGCAGTCTAATAGGTCAAAACTGTTGACTGGTAGTGAGAAACAGAGCACATGTGATCAGAACATGTCATATCGTGGTCACCTCTCACAGTAAGTTTACTGTACAGCTGTGAGTTCATCTCTTTATCTCTCCGGCAGCGGCGAACTTCATCAACTGCTTCTCTCGCCATGGTGACAGCCAAAACAAAGCCCTGAACGACAACAAGGAAAAAAGGAAAAACAAGTGACGAACAACTGAAAACATTGCATTCAATTCAGAGAGCAGACAAACAGGTTTAAATATGCTGTGGAATGAATGGTTAAGGATTACAGTCGATCTCCACCATCGTATGGTTGAGCATACTCACCAGTGGGGCCCAATAGGTGTACAAATATCCAATCTTTAGTGACGGAACGAACTGAGAGCAAGCCACCACCAGAAAATAAAGGTTGAGGAAAAACTTAAACTGCTGGTAGAGAACCTAAACCGAAACAAATAAGAGAAAGCAATAAATAGTTATTTTAATAAGTATTAAGAAAAAGACAACCTGAAATATATGATGCAAAGCTAAATAAATGTTTTTCCCATTACATCATACATCGAAAAAAATCTACATACTTGGTCTTCTAGTGAGTGGTGATAGTAAGATATTAAAAGCTAAGAGATAGTTCACCCAAATATGAAAAGTTTATCAACACTGTCATGTTAATCCAAACAAGTATGACTTTCGTTTGTGGAACACAAAAGGAGATGTTAGCTTCAGTCACCATTCACTTCCATTGAAACTTTATTCCAACATTGAAAGTGAATGTCTGTTCCTAAAATTTTGCCAAAATGCGTCATTTTGTGTTCCACTCAATTAAAAATGTCCAATGGGCCTGAAACGACATGAGGGTGAATAAATGAGGACAGCATTTCCATTTTTGGGGGAACTATCCTTCTAAGATCTGTTAATCACAATCCGCAAAAATGTGTGGCATCGTAGCAGCGCTTTGGAAGTGCACCTGATTGGCTTATACATAATTCATTGAACAAGCTGCAAATAGTTTGCCAAGGGCACATACACAAGGCGCGTTGCTCTGAATAAGACATTGCTAGCAGTCATAATACAGTAGATCGCTTACACACTCAGTGGAAATAGATCCGTTAGATTGCTGTTACACCCCCCTTACGTCACAGCTAGTTACACATTAACCTGATTACTGAGCAAATCTGCTGCAAATACTCGGGATAGAGATTTCATTTTAAACAGCCTAGTGAGATCTCCCAAAGTCCGACCCAAACGCCGGCAAACTAGCTTGTCGGACATTTGGTGTTTGATGTAAAATTGACATCTAAAGGTTAGTTCACACAAACATTTAAATTCTGCCATCATTTACTCAACCTCATGTAGTTGCATACACGTTTATGACTTCATTTATGACTTGATGATTTATTTATTTTTTTACACCAAAGGAGATGTTAGGTAGAATGTAAGCTTTGGTTAATTTAACTATCAATTAATCTTTTTTCATGCAATGAAAGTAAATGGTGACTGAGGCTAACATGCTTCCAAGCATCTCCTTTGGTGTTCTACAGAATAAAAATCAGTCATAAAAGTTTGGAACAACATGAAGGTGAGTAAATGAGAATTTAAATTTTTAGGTGAAATATCTGAAATAAAGGGATAAATACACATGAAAATAAATAAAGCAAAAAGGAAATAGAAAAAGTGTAACACATTATTAAATAATTTACATATTTAAAACAAAAAAAAAAAAACATAAAACACTTCCTGCTTGTTATCTTGGTAAAAAAAGTCTACTTTAGCACTCTTATTCTCAGAAACAAAATGACATGCATCACATGATATGGCCTTACCCCTGGCACAAAAGTGACAATGTTATATTTCTGGTTCTTGATAGCATTTTTAGGGTACTTCTCTTCACATTTCTCGGGATGTCCCAGCCACACTGTCCGAGTCTTCAGCTCCTTCTTCCTGCGACATGTGTGAACCAGACATTCACAGCAGCTGCGTGACAGAGACCAAAGGAGGAAAACGATCATCCAGTGATTAGACAAATTTACCAAAGAGAAGGGCACATTGCTACAGGCACAGTTTAGGCCTGGATTCCCCTAAATGACCATCATTTAAATATATCCCTCACCAAATAATTAGGCTAACAAATACAGCTGATCATTGATGCTAATTAAGGGGTTGCAAACTGAAAACTGGTGATTTTGTATAATTAATCCCTCAGAGATCTTAAACATTGAGGCCTTATGCATTTTTCGCCACCAGCCGCATGTATCGAGTTGATTCCACTTGAAATACAGCTGATGTTAATGCAACATTAATGTAAGCAGCGTTACAGAGAAGCTGTTTGAAAACTGCTCAGCCTAGTTTCACTTGAATTTTAAACAGACAACACAGTGCACTTAAACTAAGAATTAAAAGTGAAATGGAAGAACATAACAGTAAATGGAGAGAAAGGATGCTCACTGAACCCCATAAGAAAAATACAAGATTAGTCACCATTTGCAGAATAAACACATGCATTCAGTGTGATCTAGTTTAGTGGTTAACATTCAAGGCTGACAGCCAAAAGGTTGCAGGTTAGAATCCCACAAGTGGCAAGTGTTTGAGTTTTCATCACACTAATATGCTCAAGAGGCACTACGCCTATAAAAAGACTTCATTCTACTATGACATCATGGGAAAGTCACAGAAACAAATTCAAATGGTCCACTGCAAATATTTACATTTCTCCTGAATTCTACCCGTCCAATATTTATTGATACCTTTTTATTTACATTTTCTGCACTGCTATGATGGAAATCTGCAAAACAGATATACATTTACAGTCAAAATTAACATGGAATGGTGTTCGCAACCCATTTTACTTCTATTTTCTGACATATTTCTTAGTGAAACAGGATATTCAAAGAGAACAAAATTCAGGATGTCCATGGGGACAGATTAGTGACTTCAGCCATGAGGGAAAGTCATTTCAGAGGTGGATCAAATTAATACAATTTGATAGAACAAAATGTTTTCCTATTTATCTGGAAATAATGAACATGAATAAAATATGTGGCAGTGGTGGCTCAGTGGTTGAGGCTCAGGGTTACTGACCAGAAGGTCGGGGGTTCAAGCCCCAGCACCACCAAGATGCCACTGTTGGGCCCTTGAGCATGGCACTTAACTCCAGGTTGCTCTGGGGGGATTGTCCCTGTAATAAGTGCACTGTAAGTCGCTTTGGATAAAAGCCAAATGCATAATGTAAATTTAAATGTAGCTTACCACCCCTGGAGTCATGAGTTTGAATCCAGGGCATGCTGAGTGACTCCAGCCAGGTCCCCTAATCATACTAAGCAACCAAATTGGCCGGGTTGCTAGGGAGGGTAGAGTCACATGAGGTAACCACCTCAATGTCACTATAATGTGGTTCTCGCTCTCGGTGGGGCACATGACTTAGAGTGCATTGTGAATTTTGCATTCCAAATTGGGAAAAAAAAAAAAGTACAGTAGCTAAAAGGCATTTATTCACATTTACTCTAAAAATATAATTAGCGAGGGAAAAAAAACGAATGGACGGGATGTGCAGTATTTAGTGAATGATGGGCATTCAAATTCTGTAAAAATATGCTAATCTTCTTGCAGATCTGGGGATTCTGTGCGGGCCAAGTGATATCTAAGGCCATGTCCATACGAACACGTTTTCTCTTGAAAACACATTAATTTTGCTAAGTTTACAGCTCTCGTCCACGCTAGAAAAGTGTTTTCATCCACTTAAGACAAAGCATTTGAAAAACAATCTCCATTAAAACATACTTTGGAAAACAAAAACTTTGGGAAGCTGAAAACTAAGATTTCAAATGAAAACGGATTAGTGTGAATGTGGCCTAAATTTAACAACAAACCTGTAGATGCCAAATAAACCCTTCCCTAATAAAAGGCAATATCTGGTTCGCTGTGAAGGTCAGAGACAGCGGCAAACACTTTGTTGACCTTCATATTCATTTTATAATCTAGCGGTCGCCATTCCTGCTGTACTCCGAGAAGCCATTGAGGTGTGGAGCCGGTACTCTGCGCAGTGTACACAGTCATGCCGATTGGTTTGGCTGGCACTGAACTAAATTACATAAACGTTAGAAAAATATATATAATAATATTTGCGTTGGCCCCTTCTGTCTCCTGTCTGTAAGTGCCAGTGCACTGATTCATAAGAGAGATTATTTGAGTTTAAATAATAAGGCCGTTTGAATAGGAGTTATTCTGCTTGAATTATTTGTTCATTTCATAATCCTTTGCCTAAGCACACAGAAAATTACAGGAAAGCAGCAAACTGGTCAGCTGTGCGAAATCCCATTTGTTCATTAAGAGAAAAGAAAATCAATACGCAGCTTACAATTGAGATGCGCCGCTGATAATGTAGTACAAGTGAAAGAGTCAAGTGCACACTGTCATAACCATAAAGGACTAATATCTCTTTTAATCACACTTGTGTCATATGCAATTGACATAACACAAAAGGCAGTGCAATATTCTTTAAAAGTCATCTCAAAATAGCCATTGAGTAGCATCATTGTTGGCTGGATAAGCATATTTTCAGTCAGCGTGTTTGACCTCCAGACTGATGATGCGTAGAGAACACCTCAACCAAAAACACAACCTGTGCTTGTGTGTGTATTTCATGCACAGTTACCGGTGCGTTAGAAAGAAGCCAAGCCAACCTGGCAGAAGCACACTAAAAACACACAGTAGGCTGCATGACAATGGTGACATTTGATTAACTAAAAGTGAAGGCCAAGATCCTCTGTCAAACTGGAAACAGCTGAATGTTTTAAGCAGTTTAGATGATCTTGTGTTTACAATTATGCATTTGGCAGACATTTTTATTCAAGGCAATTTACAGTGCATTCAACTATACAATTTGTCAGGGTGTGCTTTTCCTTGGGACTCAACTCTGTGACTAGCAACATCCTCTACCAGCTGAGCTGTCAGGAACATACCAGTTACAGCTACATTTATTTGTTTATTAAAAAAAAAACAACTTGCAAATTGTTAACTCAGTTTAAAATTCAAGTCAAAGTCAAGTGGACACATTTTTTAGCAACATGTTGAGTTTACATATAAAAACAAGTTAGCTGAATGTTAACTACTATTTCGTTGAATGAATATAAACAAGTAAGTTGAGAAAACGTAATATTTTGTTTGCTTCATTCAAGCAATTAACTTCATGGCATTGCGCATGCACAATATGCCGTCTCCGTAATATGCACAGGGTTTACCGCTTCAACCACATTGTCAAAGGGAGTGGATGTCGCCTTGTCAAGGTAATTTTTCTTTTCTAAAGAGCGTGCTTTATATTAAAAAGTGTTACTAAGCAAAATAATCATCGAAAAATAACTGTCTGAAATTAGAATAAACAGTTGAGAGAAATTCAAATGCGTTTTATGATATTGGATCTGTGCATTATTAAAGTGACAGGCGCCTCAAACCTGCTGATGTCTATAGTATGCCATTAATTTTACAAAATGCAAAGAAAACACACACTGTTCTTGACTGAATAACTTTAGTAGCTTTAATAAGAATCAATTTATTTTGTATAGTGAAGATCATACAGTATTTTATTTTAACATGATTTAATTTCTGTATTATTTCTTACTTCAATGCTACTGTTAAATAGAGCTACTGCATCAGAAAAACTTGAAGAAACTCAGATACATCTCAGATGGCCTGAGGGTGAGTAAATTATCAGCAAATTTTCATTTTGGGATGAACTATTCTTTTAAAACTCAAATTAGATCTGACCTTTGACTGATTGATTTTATTCTGCCTTTTACTGTAGGACACAGAGCCAGAGGACATCCATGCCAAGGGGAAGATGGAGATCTTGACAATCGTTGAAGATGATGTTGCCACCATCCACTGAAATCCAAATATAAGGTGCCTAGCTGTAGTACTAGAGGAGCATTGATTGTGTTGGATGATGAACATGACCTTCCCACTGCTGTTGCTCTCCTCTTTGCCTTAATTTATGCCCTCAATATGGACTACTCTAAAGAACTCAAATAAACTTTTGAAACCATTCAAAAAGTGTTTGTGTAACTGATGGATCAAGTTGAGAGGATATACGGTTTGTTGTGACTTTGGTTTAGGACTTTGGAGTATTATTCATTGCTGCAGCATTTTTAGATTACTATTGTTACATCCCTATGAAATTTTAAGAACAATTTTGTGTACTCCAGCTCTTTAAGGAAATGTTCTTAGATGTAACATATACTAAATGCAGAAGATGAGAGGATTGTTTTCTTCATACTGATAAGTGGAGTGGACCTGCATCACATTTTGTACCTCTTAAATGTGCCATTTTTCAGAATGCCAATAAATACATTCTGTAATGATGACAAAATCTTGTTTTTTTGGTATTTACAGAATGGTTTGTACACTTAAATTATGTGAGGAGCATACACGAATCTGGGTGAGAATCTGGATGTAAGATTTAAAACTATAAATTAGAAGGGGAAAAGGTAGTTGAATCAACTTAAAAAAAGTAAAGCTACTGGCTGCAAAGCTTTTTTGAGTTTACTGAACTTTAGGACTATGTAGATGTGCCAACTCATTTTGTAAAGTTAGACTGGTAGTTCACTCAAACCCTTATTCCTCTTTCAACAAACTCATAGTGTATATTTAGATGTACTTATTGAGGAAGGTAGACTTAACTTAAACCGGTAGTTTTAGTGAACTTTCATGTATGATTTGGCACAACTTCAACCACTGAAGTTGAAAACTCAAAAATGCTTCGCAGCCAGTTGCTTTATTTTTTTAAGTTAACTCAACATTTAATTTTTTACAGTGTAGTACCCATACAGATATATTGAAGGAAGTCTCTTAATTCTCAGTGAAGGAATCTAAAAATGTAGTTTCAAAAGTATAGCCACAAGAATTAAACATTATGCGTAAACATGATTTTAATGTGATAAAATCACTTACTAATGTTATCTGTGCAAAGTTATATCCAATACTGATACTACAAGATTTTGCTGCCATGACAACAAATCTGTAATATACAATATAACTTAAATAAATAAGGTTAGTAAGCAATTTTATCATGCTTAATATACATCTTGTGTCTATTCTTTTGAAGCAGTGTGTCTTTTAATGTTTATGGACAGGACCCATTCATTTCTAATGTAGGTGCCTTACTATAACCACAATTTGTATTTTTTTTTTAAATAAAAGGAGGGTTAATTCGCTTTTTTGTGAAAATCAACATTATGCTACAAATGGTGTTAAATGTACTTAACTTGTATTGAACACGGAACATTCCTTTAACCTCATGCGACCCTAAGCAAACTTGTGTGGATGTTATATGTTGGCTTTACTATATGCAATGCATAATTTAAATGAATTTAAACAGACTAATCACAGTTCAGGAGACTCTGTGCTGTTAGTAAATGGTTAAACATTCAATGCACCACCAGAATCATGTGACAAAACAACATGGCGCCGACCACAGCTGAGTTTGTCTTTGGTAAAAAGCAAACAAAATTACATCTAGTGAGAATTCAGAAATCAAAAGATTCAAAGTCTCTAGTTTCATCCAATATGCCATTTTTTAAAATGTTAATGATTTATCACAAAACACCACGCTGCTAAACACAATGTACACTAATGTGTACTTTAGCCGATCTTTCCTTAAAAATCCTATATTAACTGTGCATTATAACACTGAGAATCAATGGGTTCATCCAGAAGTTGGATTTTGAAGATTGGTTTATATGGAGTTAGGATGAAAATGTGGTGCATTGCGAACTTTTCTGAGACCAGTGCAGACAGACAGCACATTGGAAGTTAAATCATTCACTAAATAGGGAGCAAGGGAGAATCATATAGCTTTCTATGCAGCTAAGTGCATTCAATTCCTTTAAAAAAAAAAAAAAATCTGTTTCAGGATGCAGATGATGTTTGGAACACTGGAAATGGTAAACAGTACATAGTTTCAGAATTTATGAAGTATAATTTTATTTGAAAACGGTTGCAGGGATGGGATGATGCCGGACATTACTTTGAATCGGAATTAATTATGCTAATTTTTGCACGTCTATTATGTCTGTAAAATCTCAAAAACATGAATAACCAACACTCCTAAAAGAATAAATAATTTGATTTAAAAAAAAATCTACTTTCTATAGCATGGTATTATTTAAAATGTCACACAAATTATTCCCGCTGCCACATATGTTTCCAGAATTTTTTTAGGTAAAAAAAAAAAAGAAACAATTGTTACAATTGATTATTAGGTGCTACTAGTTACAATTCAAAAAGGGAAATGAAAAACGCACACAGCAGTCATGTTCGGGAATCTGGAGATTAACGTTTATTTAGATTATGATCATTTCAAATTCTTGAATGGGCATTTACCTGCTGCACAGGACCTTCCATCCGCCACAGAGGAACCAGCCCAGTCCCCTACTTGTCTGACTGACTCTGGCTCTGGGTAGCGTCTGATAGTCACTCTCATCGTTTTCAAAAGCCTCCTCTGACATCATCAAGGGCATTTCATCGAGGTTCAAGGATTCGTCTTCAATCTGATACCTGAAACAAAATTATTTAAAAAAGTTAAAAGAATGATATTATACCTCCAAAAACTTCAGCATTATGATATTATGCCAAAATTATAGATTACCACATTTGTGTGGGCTAATGTAGAGCTTCACAATAATCTAGAAACAATTCTAAAAAGCCAATTAACTTGCAAAGCTATGTAAATGGCACAAGCAAACAAGGTGCGCTGGCTATTTTTGAAAAACGCCATGCCACAAATGTAATCAATGGGCACCCTACCCTGGCAGTTTTTGTTCCACCCAAAACATTCCAGTATTCATTATCAACTCCAGAATAAAAAAACAGTGTTAAAAAAAAAAAGAGTCAGTTTGAAATAAACATGAATAAGCAGACCACAAAAAGCAGAAGGTAAAGGAACTGATCCGGTCTCACATTCTGTTTCTCTGCATTGAGAACAGTCTCACATACATCTCAAATTGAGAGCAGCAGAGCACTATTGTGACACTCTGAAGCAGCCAGTGTCCCGTGAGGATATCAGCTTCCACCTACACAAAAGTCCGGACGTTTCTGCACAAGCTCCACTTTGGCTTTGGCGTCAAAACATGCACGTTTCCATTTCTCTCCAGAGTTATATGTGGATAGATTTAATTAATGTAATTAGGCCTCTGTGATCACTGCAAACATAGACTGCCTTTTGGAGTTGAACAATGAAAGAAGCATACAAATATTTACCAGATCTCTGACTAGGCCTCGGGTTGTGATATTGTACAAGCTACATTTTTACACTGGCAAACACCAACAACCTCAAGTCCTTATGATCTTCAAAGGACCAGTCCCATTCCTCTAACAGAATGAATCAGGAAGAAAAAGATTTGAGAGATCAGAGTGTATGAATCATATTTGTGTGGTTAAGATTATTGCACTTACTGAAGTAAGTCAGCTGCTTTCAAATACAGTAAACCAAACTGTTAGCTAAAGGTGAAGTGAGCAGTTGCTACAGCACTAACTAACAAACAAACAAAAAGACGTTAACTTTTTTTTTTACTGTGGCCAAATTGCTCTTAGCCATTGCTCTTGGGGCAGCAGTGGCTCAGGTGGTAGAGCGTGTTGTCCACTAATCTTGTGGTTTGATTCCCGGCCCACATGTCTCCACATGCCAAAGTGTCCTTGGGCAAGACACTGAACCCCAAGTTGCTCCCAATGGCAGGCTAGCGCTCTGCCGTCATTGATGTGTGTGAATGGGTGAATGAGACGTAGTGTAAAGCGCTTTGAATACAGCTAAGTTTAAAAAAGAGCTATATAAGCGCAGACCATTTACCCAGACAGAAAATTCTCTGTTTTCCTTTCTGAGAATTGTGACCATTACATTTTAGGGAAAAAAGAATTGTCCTAAAATAGGTATCATTTTGAGATTCCTTGCTTCTTTCTTTTGTTTGAGGTGAAAGAAGTCCCTTCTCAGGTTTCGTGAGATTTACCCTTTTAAGAGTTATGCAACAATTGGGAAATAACAATTATTAGTGCTACAAAGAATAATTGGTTCCTGCCACAACAGGCAAGTTATTATGCCAGTATGTCAACAAAAACACATCACTTTGACTTTTGTCTATGTGGATTTTAGCCTTTGATGCTTATAGATGTTTTTTATACAACTTTTTTGTTAAACCGTTTCAATAGTTGTTGAGTAAAAATGGCCATAACAACAACCATTGTTTTTTTGTTTTTGTTTTTTGTCTGCTGTAATCATAAATGATATAGTCTAGCATGAAAGACATGAGAAAGACCTTCCACTGATATTTGTATTCAATTGTGTGATAAAAAAAAAAATCTGATTACCATCAAATCTGCTTAATCAGCCATATCAAACAAGCAACATTTGATCCAAGCATAGCTGGTGGTCCAATTGATCTTTCCTAACTGTGGTCAGTTCTTCTGCACTTCTTCCTATCTCATGAAAACACAAAATGACTAACTAAGTGATTATGTGCAATAGCATTACCCCAAACAATGAAATCAAATTAAGCAATCACTTTGGTTTAGATCCATACTCCCTTGAAGCAATGCCACAAGTAGTCCTTAGAATGCCAGTATTTGACAAACAGCTGGATGCCATAAATACAGACCCTGTGTGCTGTCAGGGAAACCAGATGGACTGTTTCTAAATTAATATCTTTAACATCTTTGTCTCGCATAAACCGTGGGAAAACAGTTTGCAGATATAAAGTGTACTCTGACCCACTCATCATCAGCAGATCACATGTTAACCTATTGAATGTACCTAAAGCTTATGAGATATGCCATTAGATGCTCTACAGATGTCTTGAAGGCTCATGAGATCTTGTTTTGAAGGCTCATGAGATGTTCTATGAATGTGCCAAATGCTCATAAATTGTACTATAACATGTTTTATGATTATTTCTAGGGCTCATGGTGAGATATTATGTGAAATGTTCTATTAGTAAATTCTATGAATGCACCTATGCCTCATAAAATATTCTATGGCTAGGAACACAATGTTGATCAACTGTAATATGACACGCGCTGCTCAATTCTCACTGCCGCGCTAGCCTGTTAGCTCGTGAGCACTAAACCCCGGAACAACCCCAACAGCAACAGATAAGACATTTTACTAACTCATACTACAGTCGTATACTTAAAAGAAAGCGACGTTTTACCCAAACGTCTACGTACCTGGCAGGTCTACCAGCATTATAATACGCAATTTTTCTCGAATTCTTCCGTACGGGATTCAGAGGGATGCCGTCTGCCATCTTTACCCAACTACGTAGGGAACGTCGCAACTTCCGGAAGTAAGTAAGTCAATGTACTTTTTATTCACTTATGTATTTTAATATCTTTGATTTACCATTTAATATTATAAAATTAACCGTTATATAATTATGTTATAATAGTATTAATACAGCCTAACCCGCGCTCAGAAAGACGTTTACCTAATGTCAAGTTTATTCTTATTCTTTTCAACTTTTTTCTTATATTATGTACGTTGTCTTGCACGGTCTTGTGTGTGTGTGTGTGTGTGTGTGTGCGTGCGTGCGTGCGTGCGTGTGTGTGTGAGCGTGTATTTATCACTTTGTGGGGACCAAATGTCCCCATAAGGATAGTAAAACCCGAAATTTTTGACCTTGTGGGGACATTTTGTCGGTCCCCATGAGGAAAACAGCTTATAAATCATACTAAATTATGTTTTTTGAAAATGTAAAAATGCAGAAAGTTTTCTGTGAGGGTTAGGTTTAGGGGTAGAGTTAGGTTTAGAAGATAGAATATAGAGTTTGTTCAGTATAAAAACCATTATGTCTATGGAAAGTCCCCATAAAACATGGAAACACAACATACAGTGTGTGTGTACACGTATTTATGTTATTTATTTTCTGGATTATCCAGGATTTTATTGCTGGATCATATTGGATTATATTTACACTGATTTGCATCAGTATCATTAGGACTTAAATTGCTTTTAAACAAACATGGAATTTTGGAACAAACTCTGGAAATCTCACAGCTTTTTAAGGACTCCAGAAACAATGCATCAGCCAACAGAGTGTGCAGTGAGTATCTTTAAAAGACTGAAATATTGGAAACTTCAAAGAAACAAACAATTAAGTTTGATGCATAAATTAAACCAAACAAAGTGAGAGTTAACCTAGGTTAACTAGGTTCCTGCCTACCTGCTCAACAACAACCCAAGATTTCTTTCTGGAGGTGCAAACTGGAAGGTGTGAAAACATCTAAGCCAAACAAATTGCTGAATGGCACGAGGCCAGTAGTCTGAGAACGGCTTATCCAAACACAAATTCTGACATCTGGATAGCCTAACATATCTAAATTTCAAAAGCCTAAAGCAATCAAGGTGACAATAGATGGATGTGCCTTATCAGAGAGGTGGGACCTTAGCACTCTGGCCATCACATACCCTGACGATGTAACCAGTGAGACTGCATGAAAGAAATTTAAAATGAAATTAATTAGAGAATTCCCAGAAACTCTCAGAGCAAATTTCACGGAAATAAATGACAGAAGAGTAAAAACAGACCTGCTCTTTTATACAGAGTACCCAAATTCCTGTCACTCAGCACTCCGATCCAATTGTAAAAACTTAAAAATGGGTGGAAATAGAGCCATGAGACAGCTTTATCTGGACACTACACCAAAGTTCAACATCAACCTGTATCACAATGGCACTGTAATGATCCATGGCTCAGTGGACAGACTTGGGCAATTTGAGAGAGACTTTGCTGAACTAAAAGTCCTAGCTGAGGAGGAAAAGTCTTATCTCCTCCCAACAACAGCAGCAGAGGAGGTCACAGCTTCATGGACACAAACTGCCCTCTCTCCCAAAACACACCCAGATCAACAGTTTCTCTTCAGTGCATTCAAGAGTGCCTTTCCCAACTGGAAATTGAAATCACTGAATTCAAATAAAGCAAACACCAAGAAACTGACACTTCTCAAAATCTAAGAGAGGTGTTAAAGGCTTTTAAAGAAGAATACAGTATCACAATAGGACTGCTGGAGATTAAATAAAAAATCTCCTAAAAGACAACAATAATTTGAATGAAGATGTGTCTAAACTGAGAAAAGACCTGATGGAAAAATACTAGAAAACCTAAGCAGAACCACTGATAAAGTTAATTTCAGTTGCTCATCCACAGACTCACAGACCGACAACAAGTAACCTGCTACAGAGTACAGTCAGGAGACTGTCACACAGCCAGCTCAGAGCAATCCTCCTCAAACACAAAACCGTCAAGCCCTCACCACACCCCACGACACTCTCGGAAACCTCAAGTCCGGAAACTACAACCACCAAAAACAACAATTCTTAAAGACTCAAATAGCAAGTCCTTGCACCACGAAAGCTCTTCCCTAAACACACGATTGAAAAATGATGGTGCCCCACAACCAACAGTGCACTCCAAATCCACAGAGCATCATCATCCAGACAGGAACCAACAACCTCTTTACCCAGAAGGAAAGCGTCGCAGGCTGTGTCATAAAAGTGGCAAAGAAGGCTTGCATGGAATTGCTAACATCACCATCTCCACCCTGCTACAGAGGAAGGACTATCCTGCTGATCTGATCAATAGCATCAACCAGAGTATAACCAGTGCATGTATCAGCCTTACAGCCATCAACATTGCCCACTACCCAAGTCTAACGACTGAGGATTTACAGTATATGACCATATGCACCTAAACCAGGAGAGCGTAAGAGTCTTCGCCAAAAACCTAAAAGATTCATCACTCGTCAGAAATTCCCAATCTGCACCCTCACAATATCGGCATACAAGTTCCATCTGTCATCTCAGTAATCAGCATTCAACTACACAAAGGGGCCCACAAACCAGACAAACTCCAGTAAGAAGGGAGCAACCAACCATACCACAATACACCGAATCCCAAACAAACACCTCTCTGCCCAGCTCCAGTCAACCTACAAACATTAACCCTCACACACAACAGCAGAAGGCACCTGACAGAACAGCACAGTCGTTCCCGCATTCACATCAGCTCACTTATGCTGACGTAGTGAAGGGCAAATTACACACTGACTCCTAAGACATTTCAGAGGTGAGACATCTTCTTCACCTCATCTGTAGAAAACTGGGATAAGCCATTTGGACCACCAAAACACCTCACTTTATTTCACAATGACTTCTTTCACTATAAGCTCTTGGAATATTCAAGGCCTCTACTCTACCATCTTAGGGGCCAAGACTTTAAAAACAGAGTTTCTGGAAAAAAAATTATAACCAGGACATAATTATTCTGCAAGAAACATGGTGCAGATCAGACATGGACAGTCACTGCCCTTTAGAATACAGGGATTTTTTCCATCAATTTGTATTGCCATCACTGAAAAACTGCAACGTGAAGCACGTTAGAGACTCTGGTGGGGTCATCATTTGGTACAAAGAGACTTTAAACAACAACCTATCAATCATGATAGAAGACTCAACACATGTTTGGCTTAAATGAAAAAAGTGATATTATATAGCACTTTTCTGACACTACACACAAAGCACTTCACACAGTGAACAGGGGACTCTCCTCAGCCACCACCAGTATGCAGCATCCACCTGGATGATGCACATCAGCCATAGTGCACTAACCACACACCAGGTATTGGTGGAGAAGAGAGTAGAGTGATAGAGCCAATTAATGGATGTGGATTATTAGGACACCATGATTGATAGGGGCCAATGGGATGAATTTGGCCGGGACACCAGGGTTACACCCCTACTCTTTTCAAAAAGTGTCCTGGGATTTCTAATGACCACAGAGAGTCAGGACCTCAGTTTAACATCTCATCTGAAGGACAGTGCTTTTTGTATAGTATAGTGTCCCCCATCACTATACTGGGAAATTAGGACCTACACAGACTGTAGGGTGAGCAGCCCCTACTGGACTCCATAATATCTCTTCCAGCAGCAACAGTAGTTTTCCCAGGAGGTCTCCCAACCAGTCTTGAGCTACAAGGCCTGGGTCTGTAATGCTTAATGGTACAATTCAAGGGGACTATTTAGGTCAATTCATATACTGCTCAGCTCTTGGGGCTAGTGTAGTCAACTCTGCCATATGCTATGCCAACAAATAAATTAAATGTATCAATTGTCCTCAATCAAAGCAAACCTACGCCATACAAACAAGAAAACTAAACTAAAAACTGGGTATAAAATTGTATTTGATAAAGAATGTAAAATTTAAATAAAACTACTCAGACAGCTCTCCAACCAAAAATACAGAAAGCCATTCAAGGCTGAAACAAAACATAATTATTGTGAAGCACTCTTAATGAAATTGAAGACTCAATTAATGATAACTAGTTCTGGGAAAAATGGAACAGTCTAAATAAAACAACACAGCCAGGACATATAGCCATACAAAACTGAGAATTATGGAAAGGCTATTTTATAAATGTATTCAAAGTAAATCTCACACCTAACCAGAAAAACATGCTAAATAAGATGAGCCAATTGGAATCTACAATAAAAATGAACCAAAACACTTTCAGATTAGCAGAGAAGAATTAACAGATGCACTTAATAAACTAAAACCCAGAAAGGTGTGTGGTTTAGACAACATTAGAACAGAAATGCTGAAGCACAGCCCTAATGCAGGAGGCCTTGTTAAAACTGTTCAATCTGGTTCTGCAAACTGGCTACTTTCCTGATAACTGGAGTATGGGTTTAGTACACCCATTATATAAGAGTGGAGACAAGTTCGACCCCAATAACTACCAATGCATTTTTGTGAACAGTAATATTAACAATAGACTTGCTGTTGAATCCTGAACACCTGGATACAGGTCTTCCCTACCAAGCACAATATCTTGTAAGAGTCAGATTGGATTCCTACCAAACCACCACACCACCAAACACATTCACATGCTACACTCGATAGTCAACCATAATGTTCATAAAAAAGCAGAGGCAAAATGTATGCATGTTTTGTTGATTTAAAAAAAAAAGCATTTGATTCCATTTGGCATGATGGTCTATATTATACAATTCTACAAGCAGCATTTGGGTAAAATGTTTGACACAATCGGACAACAGGTGCGCAGTTAAAATTGGCAATAAAAGAACAGCATTCTTCACTAAAGGATGTGGAGTAAGACATGGCTCCAGTTCGACTCCAACTCTATTCAACTTTTACATAAATAAGATAGCAGTGCTACTGGAACAATCTCCAGCACCTGGTCTTACTCTAAATAATTCTGATGTTAACTTATTCAGATGATTCAGTGTGATGCTGTCAGCTACTGCTCATGGGCTACAGCAGCACCTGGATATGCTGGAGAACTACTGTCAGAAAAGGCTATGACAGTCAATAAAAAAAAGAAAAAAAAGACAACTACAATTATGATCTTCCAGAAAAAAGCCAGATTAGGAAATCAGACACACATTCAGTCTGGGAAAAACGGCAATAGAACACACCCTACACTATGACTACCTGTCTAAAAATCAGTGCTTCAGGGGGGTTTGGTCTGGCAGTGAATGCACTAAAAGAGAAACCTGAAGAGCATTCTATTCTATTAAGGGCAAATTACCCAAATAGACACTCCTGTAACAAATTGGTGTAAAATCTTTGATGGTATTATTATGCATATTAGTCCATGGGCCAAGCCAGAATTTGGTACCACCTAAGGTGGCAAAATCTCTTTGGTACCAGTTTGTTTGTAGAGTCCATATAGGTACTTTGAAACATGATAACCTTTTCAAATGAGTAGCTTTACTAATATTTTGGGACAATCATTATTATTGCCATTATCGTTCTACAGTATCTGCCCCGCAGGTTTGTATGAAATCTATTATAAGAGGTAGCCATACATGCTATATGTTTATTTTTTCAGGACAGTCAGGGCTATCCAGATCTGCAATAATTTGACATGATATATGCGGTATACGTTTTATATTAGCCTTCATATTAAAGAAAACAATTTTTGCATCTACTAAATTGTTATATTTGTAAATCTATCTCAAAACATATTGATGTTATGGGGGGTATCTTTTCAGATATGGATAGACAAGACTGTCTGTAATCTGGTGATATCAGAACCATGATGGTGGGACAATCCATGACCTAGCAATTTGAAAAAATATGTATGTACTGTATATGAAATAATATTATGCAACAACAACGACTGGTGCTAGTTTCAAAAGTTTCAGATTACTCCTCCATACCTCGTTGTACAGATAAGCCACTATTTTCATCTGAAAAGGTGAGTCCTGCTGTTTATTTTGATATGTGTTACCCTTGGAGGCTACAGGCACTTCTTTGTGTGAAAATGAGTGAAGAAATGACCGATGATTGCAACTTTGTTTTATTTTAATTAGATTTTTCAAATCAAGATTACTCAGACCATCTTTGTTCTACAATACAATCTACTAGCATCACTGTGAAGCAGAAGGTCCACTTTTTCATTTGATACCTAATTTATACAATAACAACTTTGTGAGTAATTAAAAAAAGATTGATGAGTGTGTGGAGATGCAGAGATGGGAAGTAGTTTAAGACGGCTGAAATTTCATGTGAGTTCAAAACCAGATTACTTCACAAGGGTGGTTTTTCTGTCCAGCTGGGCAGGAACAATCCCTTTGGAAAGATTCCGGTAGACCAGACAATTGAGGAGACTGTAAACAAGGACACCCAGACTGCCGGTGGAACCAAGGGTTTTAGCCTGAAAACTGGAGCAGTCACCAGATACTATCTCACTTCAGAAAACAGAAGTCAGTATCTGAGGCAACTCAGGAACATGACAGGGAATGAGTCGACAGAGTGTTTCAGTCATCAAGATTTACAGAAGCCCAGGATAGAGAAGGATATGGCAGATGTAAATGCCTTTGTAGAACTTATGGAGAGAAGCTGGGTAAACCCTCTAGGTCCAGATCAGTCTGATATCATTAGTCTTTCCACAGGAATGGCTGTGTCACCCGACATAGCCAGTGATCTGTTGCAAGCTCACCAGACTGGAGAGCAGGCATATCAGACGTTCAGAAGTGAACGTTTAGAGAAAGAGTCACCTGCAACCAGGTTCCATGACAAATTGAGAAAACAGAATCTGAAGACATTCTCAAGCATCAAGACAAGTGCTAGAGTAAAACAAGCACAGAAGAAAGAGGTGGTCTTGAAAGCTGACAGAAATCTCTTTGGGCATATGATCATTGCTTCGCAAAGTAGAGAACTTCAAATTAAAGATGTCCTGGCTCATCCACTTGGTCCATTGCCTTGGGCACTTTCAAATCCAGATGGCTCATTGCGGAAAACTAATAAGGCTGCTCTTGCAAGAGAGTTAGAGAAATCAGCATCATCGGTTGAAGATATTGGAGAACACTCTGCATAAATCATTGATGGAATGAGCCTTGTTCAGAAACTAAAAGGTGATGGCAAGACTTTTGGAGAGATTGTCGGTTCTGTATTGAACCTAATGTTGCACGAAGGAAGAAACAGTAAGCAGATAGATGTGGTGTTTGATGTGTACTGGAAAACATCAATCAAGAATGCTGAGAGATACAATCGTGGTTCAGCAAGTAGCACTCAATGGAAGAACATTGCCCCGGGACACAATGTAGTGCAGTGGAGAAAGCTGTTAAGTAATACAGACAGTAAAACAGCCTTGATAACATTCATTGTGGACCAGTGGAAGCTAGCAGAGAACCGGGTAAAGCTTCAGGACAAGCAGCTATTTGCAACCTGTGGAGAGAGATGCTATTGTCTGACCAAAAAAGACTGGAATTGTAATGAAGCCTCAGGCAAGTTGGGATCCATCTGCGGTATTTTATTGAAAACAGCACACAAGTCGTACAGGCAGGGTCAATGGCAGGCAAACAGAGAATGTAGAAGGCAGGCAGAAGAATAACAAGAGCAGGCAGAGATCAGGGCAGGCAGCAAACAATCGTTGAACTGGGCAGGCAAGAGGTAAACAAGGCAGGCAGCAAACTAACAGGGTCTAAACAACAGGAAGGAATGGTACACAGAAAGACTAGAATATAAACTTGATACAAACTTGCTTGGTAGAGTCGCCGGAGCAAACAAGACTCCGCAATGAATGAATGAACTGAGTGGCTTTAAATAGAGCGTGGGAAACAGGGAACAGCTGTAGAGTAATCAGACCTAGGTATGCGGGTGTTTGGGAAATGTAGTCCTAGCGATCAATACTCCGGTGAATCAGATCTCCGATGACTGGAGAGGGAGGCGCTCTCTGTGTTCGTGACAGAGCCCCCCCCTGTGAGCGGCTCCAGAAGCGAGGATGCGACCTGCGTCAAGGTCTTCCCCGAGGTCGAGGGGCCGGTCTCTCCAGATAGATCTGGTGGAACTCGGTGATGAGGTTGGGGTCCAGGATGTCATTGGCGCTGACCCAGGATCTTTCCTCCGGGCCATACCCCTCCCAATCCACCAGGTATTGGATCTGACCTCGGTGACGCCTGGAGTCGAGCAAGGTGCGTACCAGGAAGGCCTCCTCACCGCCCACATCCATGGGGATGGGCCCGGGAGGTGCCCCCTCCTCAGTCCTCGGAGCATCAGCCGGTTTGAGCAGGGAAACATGGAAAGTAGGAGAGATACAGTAATTAGCAGGGAGTTGTAACCGGAAAGAAACTGGATTGATTTGTCTAAGAATTTTGAAAGGACCCACATACCTAGGACTGAGTTTTTTGCATGTTAGATGCAAACGAATGTCTCGGGTTGAGAGCCAAACCCATTGGCCAGGGATGTAACTGGGACCGGTCCGGCGGTGACGGTTGGCTTGCTCTCTGGAGTGGTTCACTGCCCGTTGCAGGTGGACGTGGGCCTGGTCCCACACTGCCTCACTGCGCTGCAACCAGTCATTGACGGCGGGGACTTCGGAGGGTTCACTGGACCACGGGAAGAGAGGGGGTTGGTAACCCAGAATACACTGGAATGGTGTCAGGTTGGTCGAGGGTTTGAGGAGGGAGTTCTGGGCGTACTCGGCCCATGGAAGGTAGCGACTCCAATCCGCCTGATTGTGATGGCAGTAAGTGCGGAGGAATCTTGTGATCTCCTGATTCAGGCGTTCCATCTGACCGTTGGACTGCGGAAGTGAGGCTGATGTTAACGTTCAGGCGGTGGAAGAAAGCTTTCCATACCCGGGACGTGAATTGTGGGCCCCGGTCGGAGACGATGTCCTCGGGGAGTCCGTAGTACCGAAAGACATACTGGAATAGGTGCTTGGCGGTCTCCAGGGCAGTGGGCAGTTTGGGCAACGGGATAAGATGGCAGGCCTTGGAGAATCAGTCAACAACGGTTAGAATGGTGGTATGGCGTTGAGAACTGGGGAGATCCGTGATAAAGTCCACAGCGATGTGCGACCAGGGACGTCGAGGGATGGGTAGAGGTTGAAGCAGGCCGGCTGGTGGTTGTTTGGGGGTTTTGGCGACGTTGCAGGCTTGGCATTTGTTAACAAAGTCGGCCACGTCGTCCGACAGCGTCGGCCACCAGAAGCGGTTCCGCAGCAGGCGGATGGTGGCTGTGATACCCGGGTGGCCGGAGTACGGGGTATCATGTACCCAGCGCAGGGTCCTCTCCCGCAGACTGGGAGGTACAAAGGTCTGATCAGGCGGGCATTCGGGCGGTGGAGGAGCGGAGGCATGGGCCTGAGAGATGTCCGCCATGAGGTCCCACTGGATAGGGGCTAAAACCAACTCGGGAGGAACTATGGGTTTGGCGCTGCAAACTTGAGGTATGGCTTCGTGTTGTCGGGAAAGAGAATCGGCCTTGACATTCTTGGACCCGGGGAGGTAAGAGATAGTGAAGTCAAAGCGAGTAAAGAAAAGAGCCCATCTGGCTTGCCTGGGGTTGAGTCTCTTGGCAGAGCGAAGATATTCGAGATTTCGATGGTCTGTGAACACTTGGAACAGATGTCGGGCCCCCTCCAACCAATGTCGCCACTCCTCCAGCGCGGAGTATAGCCAGGAGTTTCCAGGAGCCTTTCATAGCCAGGAGTTCACGGTTGCCGACGTCATAATTTTTCTCGGCTGAAGAGAGTTTGCGGGAGTAGAAGGCGCAGGGAAACAGCTTTGGAGGGTTACCTTGGCGTTGGGAGAGGATCGCTCCAATGCCCTTGTTCGAGGCGTCCACCTCCACGACGAAAGGTATGTCGGGGTCTGGGTGGTGCAAAATGGGTGCAGAGGTGAAGCGCTCCTTTAGCTGAGCGAAGGCCCGGAGGGAGTCGGGGGGGTCCAGTGGAGCTTGTGTTGATTCCCCTTTACCAGGTTGGAAAGAGGTGAGGCAACGGTGCTGAAGTTTCGGATGAACCTTCGGTAAAAGTTGGAGAATCCCAGAAAGCGTTGGAGTTCTTTCACTGTGGAGGGTTGAGGCCAGTTTAGTACGGCTTGGACCTTATTATCGTCCATAGCCACCCCTTCGAGGCTGATGATGTACCCCAGGAAGGTAACAGACCTCAAGTGGAACTCACACTTCTCGACCTTGGCATACAATTGGTGCTGGATAAGACGGCTGGAGAGGTGGAGTGTCTGATGAACCCCTTGGCCAGTTCCTCCTCTATGTAGGACTTCATGGTGAGGGATTCAGGTTCTGACAGGGGATAGATTCTGCCACGGGGCGGTGAGGCTCCGGGGAGGAGCTCGATGGCGCAGTCGCTGGAACGATGTGGTGGGAGTTGTGACGCCTTGGCCTTGCTGAAGGCCTCACTGAGGTCGGCGTATGCCGGAGGAATCGTGGGGAC
Source organism: Xyrauchen texanus (assembly GCF_025860055.1). Lineage (NCBI taxonomy): Eukaryota > Metazoa > Chordata > Actinopteri > Cypriniformes > Catostomidae > Xyrauchen > Xyrauchen texanus. The sequence goes on from NC_068301.1 coordinate 10,933,639, forward strand.
AGTGTTGGAGTTCCTTATAAACGTGGGCAGCCCCCACGGGGGTAGGTCGGCTGGAGCATAGGCACCTCATAGAACAGGTGGGCCCCCACTGAGTGAGCTGATTCTCCCGCCAGGAAATTCGTGGGTTGTGTAGTCGGAGCCAGGGAAAGCCAAGAATCACAGGGTTGCGAGGAGCTTGGATGACGTAGAAGCGAATAGTTTCCGTATGAAGTGCCCCCACCTGCAGGAGGAGGTCTCGGGTGGTGTAGCACACTCTGCCGGATCCCAGGGGTGACCATCTAGCGCCACCACTGTCAAAGGAGGGTTACACGCCATCAGGGGAATTTGATACTGTACACAGAACGACTCATCAATAAAATTCCCCGCTGCCCCCGAGTCAATCAAAGCTTGGGTGTTAGTACTGGTTGACCGGAAGGTTATTTTAATGGGCACCTCGAGACAGGTGCCTGGTAAAGTAGAGGAAACGAGCAGACTCACCCCAGGACGTGTCGGGCAGTTGACGCACTGATGTCCAGCTTGACCGCAATAGAGGCAGAGGCGGTTGGCGTAACGGTGTTCCCTTTCCTCGGGGGAGATGTGTGACCGGTCGACCTGCATGGGTTCAGAAGTGTTGGTTGTCTGGGGCACCGGCGAGAGAGGTGTCGTCCACCGGGCTGGGCGTCTGGAACGGATAAGGTTGTCTATGCGGATGGCCAAGGTTATGAACTGTTCTAGGGAGATACCTTCGTCACGACAAGCCAGCTCGGATTGGAGTTCTGCATCAAGGCCCTGCCAAAAAAGGAGTTGTGCGTGGATTCGAGCCAGCCAGTTTGAGCTGCGAGGGTTCGAAAGGAGAGTGCGTAATCCGCCGCTGTCCGCGTGCCTTGGCGGAGAGCCAGAAGTTGCTTGCCAGCGTTCTTGCCGCCCTCGGGGTGATCAAAAACATCAATCAGACTTTGTCGGAAGGATTCGAAGGTAAATTGGGCAAATCCGTGGTTGGTCCACAATGCGGTCGCCCAGTCGAGCGCCCTGCCAGTGAGAACGGAGTTCATGAGCAGAATCTTGCTTTCATCTGTGGGGTAAAGTGCCGGCTGCTGACAGAGGAACAAGGAGCATTGCATGACGAACCCCTTGCATTTCGACGGCGAGCCGTCAAACTTCTCGCGGAGGTTACTAAGAGAGGCATGGCGGTCGCCGCCGAGCTGGCTTGAGTTATAGCGGGTGCCGGTGCGGGTGCCGGCTGATGTAGTACCTGCATGGAGCGCATCATCTCCTCAACAGCTGCCGTAAGCCGAACGAGCTGTTGTTGTTGCGCTGACAGCTGATTAGCTTGGGCTGTGAGTTCCTCCGTCATGCGTGAAATCACCGCTGGATCATGGTGTGGCGAAGTCTTCTGTAATGAAGCCTCAGGCAAGTTGGGATCCATCTGCTGTATTTTATTGAAAACAGCACACAAGTCGTACAGGCAGGGTCAATGGCAGGCAAACAGAGAATGTAGAAGGCAGGCAGAAGAATAACAAGAGCAGGCAGAGATCAGGGCAGGCAGCAAACAATCGTTGAACTGGGCAGGCAAGAGGTAAACAAGGCAGGCAGCAAACTAACAGGGTCTAAACAACAGGCAGGAACGGTACACAGAAAGACTAGAATATAAACTGGATACAAACTTGCTTGGTAGAGTCGCCGGAGCAAACAAGACTTCGCAATGAATGAATGAACTGAGTGGCTTTAAATAGAGCGTGGGAAACAGGGAACAGCTGTAGAGTAATCAGACCTAGGTATGCGGGTGTTTGGGAAATGTAGTTCTAGCGATCAATACTCCGGTGAATCAGATCTCTGATGACTGGAGAGGGAGGCGCTCTCTGTGTTCGTGACAGGAATGTTGTTGAAGAGCTGAAATCTTCCCATGAGGAGGCTGATACCCGTATGCTCCTACATGCAAATCATGCTAGCCAGAATGGCTATCAAACCACAGTTATTGTGAGTGAGGATACGGATGTCATGATCCTTTGTCTTGGATGCTGTAAGAAGATAAACTGACCCCTTTATCTGAAATCTGGCACTCAGAATCGAACAAGGTACATCAACATCAGCAACCTTGCTCAGCTCCTTGGAGATGATCTATGTGATGCTCTTATAGGGGTACATGCCTTTACGGGTTGTGATAGCGTAAGTGCTTTTGCAGGACGAGGAAAACTTACCGCTCTCAAACTTGTGAAAGGAAACAGGACATTCCAAGAGTCCTTCAAATCCCTGGGAACCTCCTGGGATGTATCAGAGGAATTATACAGCAACATGGAATCATTTGTCTGCAGGATGTATGCACCATCGTCTAGTGTATGTGATGTTAACGATCTATGTTACCTGCTATTCTGTACCAAAAGAGGTGAAGTGGAGTCCAGCCTACTTCCCCCTTGCAGGGACTGCTTAAAGCTGCATATACAGCGTGCCAATTACCAGACAGCTGTCTGGAGGCACTGTCTGGAAGGACAGCCAGACATACCCGAACCAAAAGGACATGGATGGACAACTGATGACAAAGGTATGCTTATAATAAATACAATAATTACATTTTCTAATAACTAATAATACAATAGTATAAATATCTATAGGTAATTTCTTGACATTTGGACACCTCACCAAAATGGATGAGAAATATCTCCCACTTATTTGTACAGGTATGCTGATGTTAGACTGGATGCGGGGACCCCAAGCACCAATGGCTGTTCTGGAGCTTATGGCCTGCAAGTGTTCACGGACCTGCAAGCTTCCCGACTGTTCCTGTCTTGCCAATAAATTAAAGTGCACAGAAATGTGCAAGCTACAAACCTGCAGCAATCAGAGGGAAGAGGAGGAGGAGAATACTGATGTCATGAAACTGGTTGAATATGATGATGATGACGATGATGATAATGATGATGGTGAATAAACAGAAACATTTTGCAATGGCGAAATAAGTTCATGAATAAGGTATAATTATTTTGTTTTTCTTTATATGACATGTTCTGTTCAAATAAAGTTACAAGATTTTTTCATTCTTCGGCTCAACGGTTAGTGTCATTGCTCATTGAAGGCTAATTTCTGTGACAAAGCTACCACTTACAAAAGGTTATCATGTTGAAATATCATCTAGAGATATGGATTAAAAAAAAAATCAAACTAGAATTTGCCACCTTGGGTGGTACCAATTAGTGAAAATTGTGGCCTGGGCCCATGGACTATATTGCTCTGTATGGCTGTGAGGTTGGGGTCCACTCTGTCTGGCAGATTACTCTAGATGGGACAAACACCTCATAGAATCCCTGCATGCAGAATTCTGTAGAAACATTCTAAGTGTTCGGAGAAGAAAACCTATTAATGCATGCCGGGCCGAATTAGGCAGATACCCCCTAATTATACATATTGAAAAAGTCTGGACACACCTAAATTCAGGTTCTCCTAACACACTGCAAGATGAAGCCCTTAAAACCCAAGAGTTGAATCCTAAAACCAGTCCCCTTTGTCAGCTGGCTCTGAATCTCACAAACCCACTAACAACTAACAAACACTAGTTTCAGACCAGCACTTCTGAACAAGATCAAATCAGAGCATTGGGGAAATGAAAGTAAAAACCAGTGCGTTTTCAGGCACTAAACAGAAAGTATAATCTGGCAGAATATCTCTACACTATAAGAGATAAAAATACAGGCTCAGTGATCACATTCTGGCCATAGAAAAAGGCCGACACAGACAAACATGGCTTCCAAAGGAAGAATGAGTCTGTGCTCACTGTGACACTGATGAGGGTCTCTGCCACGACCTCACCCTTTCTCCTTCACTGTGAGACATTTACAGAGGTGAGAGAGAAATATTTTGACAAACTCTCAAACCTCATGCCACAGTTTTCCAGTTTGGCAGAAACCGATCAGATGCTGGTGTTACTGGGGAGGACAATCATGTATCAGTTGCAGCTAAATCCATTTTTGAGCTGCACCTCATCAGAAACCAATCACTGCTTTAATGTACTTTGGTCACATTATTTTCATATGTTCATAATATCTTATTAAATGCTTATATTATTTTATATTTTATACTGTATATTGTTATTATAGTATTTTATTTTATTAATTACCTGGCACCTTATTTTAATTCAAATTTTTAGTTTTTTGTTACTGTTTTATTATTATTATTTGTCTTGTCATTATCTGTTTTGTGTATTAATGCTTTGGCAATATTGTATGTAAACACAATCATGCTAATAAAATACTTTTAAATTGAGAGAGAGAGAGAGAGCACACTATTCCTAACTTAAGATCAGGGTTCCCACACCTTTTGGCCAATTCATTTTCAAGACTTTTTCATTCATTTTTAAGTTGTTTGTGATCACTGAATAAGAATAATAAAAAATGCATATATATTGCATTCACAAATAACAATTTTAAGTTGAAAATAACTAGTAACTTTTTATATTCATTATTGAGATTTATATGTCATTTTATTAATTTTCCAGGCCTGTAAATCACAAATGACCATGAGAACGCTGTTAAGATACAAAATTGAGGTTGCAAAATTAATACAAACAAAATAGTTTAACATTTCTTTATTGAGGGAGGTGGCAATATTGCATCTTAGAAATAAATCCAGTTCTGTCAGTGTGTTTAAGGAGCCCACCTCAGATGTTCCATGTAAAAATACTGATGTGCAGACAGAAAAGTAAATCTGATGTACAGTTTAATTCCTGTTATAATCTATCTGAGTATAAAAATAGTGTCTCTTTGTCATGCAGAGGACACACCAAATACCCCGTCCCTTGTTTTATCATTTCCCATCTTATGAAAAATTGCTCTTTTGTTTCCAACACTAATGAAATCTAAACAACGCATTATGTAAGAAAAAATAGCACAAAAAAAACAAACAAATCAACAAAAAAAAAAAAAACACTAAAACATGACAGATCTGAAACATTACACTCTTAGTAAATAAATCATAGGCTATCATTACAGACAATTTTATTATTTTCACTTTTTTCATTTCCCTTGCCATATAAAATTATTTTGTTCTTTATATGAAATCACACTTTAAAAAAAAAAATCTAAATTGAAAAATCGAATTGTCCCGCAACAAAAGGGGCTTTCATAGATAGCTACACAACCAAAGCTTAGAGGTGTTTTTTTTTTTTTTTTTTAATTTGAGATCTTTGTTAACACTTTTGATATACTTAATAGTTTCATTTTGGCCCACTAATTAATTTTGTACCGTATGTAAAGGTAAACAAGACTCAACAAACAAACTCATAATCAGCATTAATAATATATTAACATAGGCTGGTATAAGATGGAACCTTTCATTGTTGATGGCAGCTATACTAGCTTTCATAATGGTGTTCTTCATTTGCATGACAATAAATGGTTGCATCCCATGCATAGCAGCAAAGCAGTGGGATGTCAAAGAATAATACAGATCTTTTCAAAGACAATGAAATGTCTCTTTCTTTTTCTTGGGGATTTAAGTTACATACTTTCAGCTGTAGCTACATTAAGACCACAGTTGGGAATGAAAAGCTTCTTTTATATACGCAAACATGTTCCTTTTACAATAAATGGAGCAATGTTTTACTACAAAAACAAGTGAAATAAAATACATATTTACAACATAATATAATAATCTTATCTCAGAGCAATGCCCTTGAATCAAGTGTAAGGTTTAAGTCAGTGAGCATCATTTTATTACCAACCATGGCCTCAGAATAATAAAGACCATGTGCCTTTAAAGCAACGTAAACTTTTCCACATGAATGAAGCACATTTTAAATAGTTTAATCTGATAAAAAAAAGAAAAGAATCAAGACACATTTATTCTCAACATTCCTTAAGTAAGGAAAAAGAATAAGTCAACTTTACTTCAGTTGATTCCAATGTCTTTTTTGTCATTCATCATCATGGAAAAGTGTTGTCCAGAACCCCTTTCTATGCCTGTTTTTTCCAGGGCTGTGATTGGTGGGCTGTTTCCAGTGCTAGCTTTGTCCGTAGCCACAGTAAAGGCAGGAAGCTGAGGGACTCCTCCACTCTGAATAACGGATATTTCATTGTTCCTCATGGCTAAGCCATTAGTTATAACCGCTGCATACCGGCTCCAGAAGTTTTGGTCCACATTCATGGCCCGCGCTGCTAAATCCTTCTGAAATGCTTCGCTGAATTTCAGGGCGTCTCCCCCAAGCAGGGCAATGGGGTTTTCCATAGACAGACGTCTTCCTCTACGGGCTGGAGTGTTATTCCACATATGGGTGCCCATGTGCACCTGTAGACAAACGGAATGAAATTAAAAAAATATGATATTTGCACCCGTGGTGTGTATCGGCAGCACAATAACCTTTAAAGAGCAATAGTGTTCATGAAGACAACCATGTGTATATGCATTGGCAAGCATAGATTCTTCATCATTAGAATAAAAAGGTGAATTCCGTTAGAATGAGTGAACAGTATAATGTACATCAACATACAGTATGAAGAATCAAATAGTAAAGTTTTAATTTTCCAAATATACTTAAGAACAGCCTCGGCAATTTAGCTTTTTGACAAAAAATTGAATTGGAATGATCACATACCTTAAGATTACCCTTTGTTGTGAAAGCTCGACCACAGACTGAGCAGCCGAAGGGTTTTTCGCCTGTGTGTGTGCGCTCATGGATCTGCAAGGCACTGGCAGAAGAGAAGTTCTTTCCACATGCTCTGCAGTTGTGTTGTTTAGGGGTCCGTCGGGGAGGGGGTAGTCCAGTAAGAGAGGTGACGCCTGGTATCATCACCTCAGATCGGACGGCAGGAGCCTGCAGGCCAAATCCAGGGAAAGGCCCCTCTTTTAGCATATACGGTCTACTGCAAGCGCTCATCTCCATTTTAACTACAGTCGGTGCTTTCTTTTCCTGTTCAGCTGAGCTTTGAGCATTATCTGAGAATAAAAACAATAAATCAGTTGGAGATATAATCAAACAGATCAAGAGCAAAATTAAATAAAGAAGTTTTTAAGTAGTTACATTTTCAGACTAATGTCTATGTTTTACTGGTATCGTATTGCAGTTTTATCTTACCATGTTCTTTAGTGAAACAGTGCACGTTGAAAGGGTTTTCTTTCTTGAATGTAGACTTAATGGACTGGATTCCTGTTTGATTAAAATTCACCCCATTGAATAAATTTGTTGAAGGACAATCTGATGTTTCAAATTTCACTAACGATGTTGTCTCTGGGATTTTAGAGGAGAGGTTCGGAGAGACTGGGTGCTCATGTTGGCCCTCAGTTGGATTATTTTTTGGATAGGGAGGAATGTGAAAAGAACTGGATGATTGTGGCATTAAACTTGTTCCCATGCTTTGGTTCTCCATCTCTCCTGTGGCGGTGGAACCAAGAGCATTTTGATCGTTATCCAAAGGTCCAAACCTGGCAATCTTTTTTCCATTTGATTGACTGAGACTGACTGATGAGTCACCCCCTGCATTTGTAGGTTCAGACACACTGGCTGGGAGAGATAAAACAGGAGGTGGACTGTCCGAAAAGGAGCTCAGGGTGTTTTCACTGTTTTCTACAAAATCCCGTTCATCCTCAAAAGAAATGTCATCAAGACAGTCATCATCAAAAGTGCTCATGCTGTCAAAACTCTCCATATCATTATCTTTCTCATAGATGGTTTCTGTAAGCAGAGTGTTGGGAATCTGCCCTCCCATGTGCATGCGTATATGCTGTTGTAACACAACAGCATTAGTAAACTTCTTCTGACAGATCGGACAGGAATGCTGAATCCGAAGAGGAGGCTTTGTACGGTGGACACCAAAGTGAGTCTTCAAGTTTCCTTTTGTAGTGAAAGCTCGGCCACAAACCTTACATTTAAACGGCCTCTCCCCTGTATGAATGCGGTAATGCATCTTCAGTGCACTCTGGCAACTTAATACACGGTGGCAGATCACACACTGATTGGGCTCCATCATCTTCTTGTCAATGTTTTCTACAAGCTGTTGGAGTTTCGATGTCTCAGATGTTTGCATAGAGTCTTGAAGACCACCAAATGGGAACTTGGACTTAAACTGTTCAGAGATCAGTGGGGGAGAGGAGGATATATTAACAGCTTGAGAAGCATCATCAGACTCAGGTTCATTGCCCTTAACAGGTATTCCTGTTGACTGTGGTAGCAAGCTATGGTTTGCAAAGTCCTTTCCATTTCTGATCATACTGTTTGATGGCAGGTGCACCTCCTCTACATTAAAAGTCGGTGTGAGTTCTCCTTCTCTATTTGACTTAGGGGAGGATGTCATGGTAGACATATCTGTCTCGGTGCCAGTAGGATTAGGTGGTGAAGGTGTAAGTTCACCTCTAGCTGGTGAGGGCCTGTGTGGAGATCTTTCAGAGGGCATACTTGTAAACGAGTCACTTAAGCTTTCAATAACTGGTACTGTGGGTGGCAACTGCAGACCCACTGAGGACGGCACTGTTGGTAGAACAGGTTTACTGTCCAACCAAGTAGGTCCTGTCTTCTCGGGAGTAAAGGACATTCCATAGGGTATCCCAGAACTGGTAGGGATATTGTCCAGATATTCTGGGACTGGGTATGGGTTCATCTGAACATGAGGGTACTTTTCCTTGTGCCTTTGAAAGTGGACCTTGAGGTTTCCCTTTGTTGAGAAACGATTGCCACAGATGTTACATTTGAAGGGCCTCTCACCTGTGTGTGAGCGCAGGTGGATCTGTAATGCACTATCGCTACCGAACACTTTGGCGCAGAACCTGCACTTGTGCTTGAAGAATGGGTCCTCAGAACTGGGCTTGCTGTCAAAAATGGAGACACCGGGCAGTTTGGCCTTACGGTGCTTCATCATTGCAGCAAGTGGATCTAATGCACTGGCAGTGGCTGCTATACTGGCCAGTGGATTGGGAAAGATGACTCCGTTGGGAGGGCTTTGAGGTAGTAATGGTAGGTTGGCAGCAGGGCTAAGTAGGCTACTCTGGCAAGCTGATAGCAGGCTGGGAGTGCTGAGGGGTTGGGTGTTACTAACATTAGAGAGTGAACCGCTACAGGTCGGCAAGAGTGGGGAAGCAACGCTGTTGCTGAAGAGATGAGGGCTTGAACTTGTTAAGGAAGCAGTGGCACTGTCCATTGCTAGAGAGTTGGTTTGTCCACTCTTTGTCTGTGAAGACAGCTGTGGTGGCCTCACAAGCATAGAAGTAGAAGCCTGGGACACAGAAGCCTGCCCATTCACTGCAGAGGGCATGACCCCAGATAATGGAAGTACAGGGGTTGGAGCGATGCCCTGGAAATTGTAAGTGTTAGAGTCAGAGGGCAGACTTTTTGATGCAGGATTAAGGGCAGCTTGCGTGGGCTGCCTATTCATTACAGCAACCTGGCTGCGGATCTGCTCGATGAGCTGTAATTGGTGAACCTGCTGCTGTTGCAGAGACATCAACTGTTCTAGAATCATGGGGATTGCGGCTGAGCTCAGCTTGCCTGCAGGCCCTGCACAATGAATGCTCTGGGAGAACTGAGCAACAGCCACTCTGGTGCTATGAAGGATCTCCAGGGTCACATTGGTGCTGGGCATGTCATAGTGGTTGGTGATAGATGGTGCAAGGGAAGCGGGCGGGTTTTCATTCTCGAGTGGCAGATGGCTGAGGTTTGATGTCTTATGCCCAGGAAAACTAATATCCATTTGTTCACCCACGTCAATGATGTGGGTTTCCTCAGGCATGCCGAGGCTCTCGTCAAATTTCTCTGCCAGCTCAAAGTTCTCGTCGTTAGCCTCCATCATTTCTGCTGAGTCACTGTGGGTGCTTAAGAAGGACTCTGTGGGTGATCCTCGGGAGACAGGCTTTTCTTCATTCTCCTTTACTATCAGGACAGGGGGGTCTTCTGTGCACTTCTGCTGGTGCTCCAGTAATTCAGACCACTTGAAGAATTCAGCACAGCACCTCTCACACACATGTGTCTCCTCGCCCCCACTGCGGCTCTCTGTGCCGCTGTCCTCCTCATCGCCTCCCCTCAAGAGAAGTGCTGGGAGATAAAGACACAGAGAGAAAGCATGTGAATAGAAATTCTTGAGATGATAGATTTTTCAAAGCTATTTTAAACGGAGTGAACAATATAGATAAACTAAATCAAATGTACCACTTTACCAATTACTGAAAGCCAGCCTTTTTGTGATCATGCTCCAAAGACTCGGACGATAATTTTCTTTGCACAATCCATCAAATTATGCGACCTATCTATTGAATATACGGGAGCTTAATGAAATTCTAAAGGAGCTATTGATTTCCAATGTTTTATACAATTCACAGCTTCACTGTCAGTCAAGGGCAAATTGAGTCTTTGATTGACTAATCTGAACTCTCCATTGCTATCAAACACTCTTATTTCCTGAAGAATTTGAAGAACTAATTCCTCTCCACTTGACTTTGTTGAGTAAAATAGGCATTGCTCACTGCTGATGGTGCACAACATTGACAAGACAGTTTCAATTTTTAATGTGTAAAATGCACAAATAACTTTAAACTATATATATATATATATATATATAAACAGACAAAAAGAAATATGTGATCTGTGTCTTTTCACTGGAAGTTAAAAACAGCATAAACTTTTAATAAGTAAATCTGTTCAGAGTGTAATGAGCCAAAACATTTCATACATTTCATAAAACAAATCGGCATCTTTTGGATCAGTTTTTCATTATGATACTTGCTTCTGATACTTTTACAAAGAATAAAAGGCCTTGGTTGCATCAAGTACGTGTTAAAAGTTATTACAGGTAGTTGGCTTTTCAAGTCACTAAAAAGGAGTAATGCACTTGGTCTTGTAATTCATGTGCTAAAGTTGTAATTCACACACAAATAGTTTAACACATACATACTAAGATTTCAAACAGAAAAATGTAAGCTAACAATTCCTATAAGTTTGTTTTTGTTTCTGTGTATTTGTTTTCTATTTTTTTTCTTATCTTTTTGTCTTTCTTTTTTCATAATTATTTATTTAATTTATTTTATATTCTTAAAAAAAAAAAAACGCATGGCAGATTCTGGGGGCAGATTGTCTTAATTACACCTCTTTTTGCCCCGATGTTGCTGTAACAAATGTTTATGAATACAGTAAATGGAAAACAAATGTGTAAGAGACACTGGGAAATGGGTGACAGAATTGATTATAATTAATCATAAATAATTTTTTGGTCAAGTGTTGTTATGTTTCTTCTCTATGTTTCTTGTTTGTGAGCCTCCCTCAGTGTAGTTACTGTGTGGGTCATTTGCTTGTTTAATTCCAGTAACTGGGTGGGTGGTCCCGGAATTATTCTAAGACCGAAAGGTGAGCCCAAACTGAAACTGATCTAGTGAGGCGGAACAAGTATCTTTGGGGCTGTGTTACAAATCATTTAAACATTTTTAATACAAGTTTTTGGTCAACATTAGCAACTTTAGAACATTAGCATTCATTCAACAGTGCAAATAGAGTAACAAACACGCAAAAATATATATCCTATGGAGTCACCCCAGTGAAAAGAGAGCCACAGCTGTGTTCATGAGATAAATATATCAAATTCTTAAATCAGAAAAAAGACATGAGCCACAACAAAGATTGAAAAACTTGGGAGATTCCTAGGGTGCTCAGCTGGTAACTGTGGTTTTGTTAGCTTTGAGGATGTCTTGTTACTTTCCAAGGATAATTTCGACATGAGACAAAGGTTACGACATGAGATTCTCACGATACATTTCTGAAGACATCTATAAGATGCCAGAAGAAATGTGCTAAAGTGGTTTTCCTAAGACAATTATTACTGTAGAGGCCTGATGATCATCCAAAATAGATGCAAGAACAAACACGAAAGTCTGAATAATTGTGCAGAGAGAACAATCATCTTAGATTTAGGTATATCCCGAGTAATCGTTGCATACATATAGCTCTGAAATTAAGTCAACTCATCATATCATTTGAAAAATGTTTTATAATGATCTAAAATATACAAAATAATATTCCATATAACAGAAATAATACATCTATGCATGTCAATGAGTCTTTTTACAGACAAAAAACTAAATAGTGATGGTATAATTTTTAAACATAAATGAACTCTACACTAAATATACATTAATTATACATTTATGATTTATAAAAATTTCAAAATACTAAAAGATTTCTTTCACTCCAAAAAATGAACATTTAAAATCAGCAATATGAAATAAAATAGTGCATGCTCTGTTTATTTGCTTGGCCTATTGGCAAAATTCGCCATATTGTTTGATTAACTGATTCTAAATAGTGAATAAAAAATTTATTATTTTTAACATAAAAAAACTGCATCCATTTTGCTTTACAAAGCAAAATGTTTCACATTTTCAGTCGAATCCTTTAGGCTAATTACACTTCTGTAAGCTCAGGCCTGATTTCCAATGGATTCATCTGATTAAAACGTATTTAAAGAACAATTATTCTACTTTACTATTTATGTTCAACCAAAACTGTGGTTCAATTCTTTTAGGTCGATCTTTGTGTTGCATTAAATACTTTTAACGCGATTTAAATAAACACAAAACTTCGACTCAAACCAGTCCAAGTGTGAGGATTGTTCATGTGGCCACGTAAATAACTACATTACCATGACAAAAGGAATTATTCTGGCGAAAACAGACGAATCTTAAAGGTTTTGTTTCCTGCATAAGGCCACTTTTGTAGGTTTTATAACAACAATATAACAATCCAATAACTTTTTTTGTGTGTATACTTTATCATATAGCCTACTTTTAGCACACATTAAATACAGACTATTTAATTATAGATGTATGGCTCTAGTCTACCGTCACTGGTTAAAATTAATAATTCATGATAAATCAAAACATATACAATTTGAAAACATACTAGCCTACATAAAACACAAAACTTAATAAATCGGCCTATATACCTGTACTGTGCCTAAGCTAATTATGTGCGCGGAGAACATCATGTGTACTTTTTCATAAATGTATAATTATTTCTATTTTTACTTTACAACTCAAAGTGTACAACACAAAATACACTAGAAATTACAACTGCATAAATAAGTGGAAAGAATTTTCATTGTTTTTGTCAAGTGTCAAGTAATGGACGTAGGACACGTAATATACATATTCAGCTTTACAGAAGCACGCATTGTAGGTTACATAGTAAGGTTTCTTTATAGTATACACAAAGAAACAAACTAAATCATCCTCTGTTTGAAATGCTGTTTTATCAAACTCCCGTTAAAACTTTATCTGGAGGTTCTTATTGTCGTCATACGAACTGAACATTGCATTTACATTTACATTTACACTTAAACACATATTACTAAATCAACTTTAAATAACAAAACAAAAACTATTTACGTATTTACAACTATCTGTTCAAAGCTAGGAACCGAATGTGTCATGCATGTAGTGGTTTTAACACAACTTCAAAAAAATAAGCTATTGCCATATTGTTGCCATGTTCTGACAGAAAACAATTGTAGTTTGAGTTCTAAAGAAAGAAAAGACTCACGTAAATGGTCATATTTCCCACACACATACCGTTATCCGGACTTTTTTCCTCTTCGTCCGATTTAAGATGCTGCGGTTTCGATTGCTTTCTTCGGGACATGTCTCTGCGCTTCGAGTCTCCGGCACTCCGATCTGCAGATACATCGGACGCAGGCAATCCCGTACAGTCCCGGGGTCAGTGAATAAGAGATATTAGATGTTGTTACCGTTGCGCAGATTGCGCATGTCGGCGTTATAATGATAGAGGGTCATGTATTACGTTGCGCTGCACGAGGGATTGGCCAAGCGCCAGAGACACTCTCCCTGGATATGGAAATGAGGGATGGACTGTGTAATTAGCCCGTTTCACTTCCTAACTTATTCTCCCTTTTTTTCCTCGTTCACATCCGACAGAACAACTGGACGCAAACAAGTGCGTCTGTGGTAACACTTCGCGTAAAGTCCTTCCGTAGGCTAGTTTGTTCAACATCATCTCCTATAAGTTATGGTCATTTTCCTGTATCCACGCAAGTAAAGTTTGTTCTAATAAGCGGATATATCAACTTTATCATAGCAATAGCGTCAGTTCATGGTTGGCAATTTGTTGTCCATTTATGAGCAATGTTTGACGACAACAAACACGGTTCATTGTGTTGTTGTCGGTCGGTCCGCTTCTCACACGCGCGCGCGCGCGCGCGCATCCTCCATCCAATCCAAGACTACCGTAAGCACATTTTATGGCTTTACTTGCGAAAAACTTGAAAAGTCCCATAAGGTGATTTTTCCAAGAAGAACTGAAAAGAAACGGGTGCTCGCTAGTTAATGGCTCCAAATCTATACGCGTAAATACCAGAGTTGCTGGGGGGCTGTTCTTAGCTTATTGCATAAGGCGACCACTAGGATGACACATAAAGCCTGATAGACCCTTCTGTAACCTGCTCCCATTCCTCTTTACTTTGTGCATAACTTCACATAACTATCAGATATGAACATGCTTTTCATAGGAACCCAAAAATATTACACTTTTGATCTGTATTAGACAATTTGTTGTACCTCCAACAAAGAATACTTCACTTATGTGTCTATCATCATACTGAACTATTCTCATGGGATCAGACAACACTCACATCTGACCAGTATCGCTGGTGTATAGCGGCCAAAGGGCTCTAAATCAGCGATTCATCATTTCCATTACAACACAAGTAGAACAATATATAAGCCTATTGATCGGCGTCTCTGTTACTCTTCTGGTGTAGAGAGATAAGCGCAATATAATTTCGTTTGACCTATCTGTATGGCCAAGTGATGGATTGCCAGGGTAACCGAGGGCTTTTATCACAAAACTCTCCCAATGATGTACTATTGATTGTCCTTAACTAGCTTTTCTGGCAAAAATCAAAAGTCCGTTCCTCGCCATCCTCTTCATTATCAATAAAATTACAAAGTGGTGGGAATTGTCAAAATCCAGCCCCAAGGGAAGTCTTTAAAACGGCTGCTGTTATCCCGGCTCTTTGTTATCCATAGGATTACTAACAGGCTTTTCAAAATGATCAACAAAATTATCAGATGGAATCAAGTGCCTAGAAGGACAAATATTAAAAATTCTGCCTATGAAATAATTGATTCATTTTTGTTTTCTTCACCTTCCCTGTCTGCTTTCATAAGAATAAAGTCATAGCACACAAGCCAGATTTAAAGTGAAATAAAATTGATCTCTAAAATCACAAATATCATTACAGATCAACTTTTCCTACTCTATAGGTCACCATTTCATGGGTAATCAGATTTTAGCTTCTCTAACATATGATTAAAATCGCATTATTTAATGTCTCGCTTAGTGCAAAAACACTAAACAGGTTCAATTGAAAGACAAGTTGTATTCTGCTAAAAGAAGTAAGAGTTCTGTCCACGTCACAATTTGTTGAGATTTCTTTCTTTCTTTCTATTAAAACCAAAACGATGTTTAGAATTGTTTCATGGTCTGTTGCACTTTCTTTGAGCTCAAATGCAGCTTTTAACCAATAACATATCCCACAGCTAGAACACATCTTTTCCTACTTTAAACACGATGAAGAGGGTTTGACTCCGAGTATAAAGCACATCATCGCAGATAGATCAACAAATAAAGTGTCAGGGCTAAACTACTTGAAGAACAAACAAAGCAGGGATGGAGCAGTGAGATGGACAGATGTGAGATAGCACTGTTCTATGTGCCGAGGGCCTCTGGAAATTTCTGATTGGTTTAATTTACCACATCTAACACGTCTGCTTCTCAAGTCTGAGACTTTTATCTAATGCTGTGAACCTCTATTGATTTCTCTTCTCTATCTTTAATGCAGGATTGGAGCGAAGAGAGCAAAAAAAGCACTTGCTAAATGGAGGACTACTTTGAGATGGCTGCTATTCTCCGGCTTATTGCCTCCTGTCGGCCATGGTTTCACATGAGGTCCAGGGTGTCAGGTCCGCTTCCACCAATAAAGGCTGTGATTGACAGAAGCGGGAGAGACTTTAGCTAGGAAAAGAAACTGAATCGCAATGTATGAAGGGTGAGCAAGGGTCTATTGTGAAGCAGGTTGGACCTGATACCACTGAGCCAAATCGACGTTTATACCCCTGAGATACAGGTTTCTTATAAAAAAAGAACTGTGCTCGTACCATGGTACAGTCATCAGATGATAATACCATGGCACTTTAAAATACACTGTACCATGATACTGGATAATTACCATATTCATCTATGGTGTTCACAGTGTACTCCAAGATATTTAGAAGAATACCATGCTACACTTCCAAAAAACAAAAAAAAAACATACTTTTTGTAAGTGGAGTCTTTAGTGTTTATATGCTTGATTTCTTAGAAATGCAACAAGCTTTCAGCATGCACTGCTTTTCGCAATATATCTTGATATGCAACCAACCACATATCCCCCTCCCCCATACCATTTACAAACACTTCTGTGAAAGCTGTTTGCTGAATACGTACACAAAGTTTTTGCTTTGTAAACAACCATGCAAAGATGTTTCAGTTCTGTTAACGTGGGTCGTCATGACAACCAACTATTTTTAGGAAAGACAGCAAATTTTAGGCACAAACAGGATATTATATATTCAATGTTCTTGAGGGAATAACAAGCAAAAACAAGAGTGAAGCCAGTAAAAACAGTAGTTAATTACTGGCTGCGAGTGTATGCAGTCTGAGATGGGAAAGGGAAGACTAGAGGCGCAAAGTAATTTACTTACATTTAAGAACTGAAAAAGAACAGACCCTGCTATTAGCATTTATTGGCATGCTATAAAGGAAAAGAGCAAGTAACGAATGAGTTTAATCTCCATCATCTTAGATTCTCTGAAAGCTTCACAGAATATCTCCTTACATATTATATGCAATGTAATCCAGTCGGATGTTGGATGTTAGGAGCCATCAGATTTAAATACATATTTAAATTACAGTACATATACATTTACAATATCTACGTGTTACTCTGTAGATTGCTCTTTAATAATGCTATAATGGTCTCGATGTTAACAAATTACACATTGAAACATTGTTTGAATGTCAATTCACTAGATTAAAGAATATCAAACTAAGTGGAATTAAATAAAATAAACATCACAAGCACACTTTTCAAGCAAAGCATTTAATAATTTTTTTTTTTGTAAGGTTTGTTATATTAAAATATACATATAGATTTCCAAATTAGTTCAAAAATTATTTAGACACTTTCTGACTTTCTGTTAAACGTTACTGAAACATTGAAACTACACTGAACTACACTGAAACTACACCTGCACTGTAAAAAAGATCTATAAATTTACAGTCAAATTCCTACAGCATTATACTATGTATATTATATTACAGTAAATACAATAGTTTGCTATTGAAAATGTTGCATTCTGGGAGATCAAGAGCAGGCTTACTGTGAAGTGACTAGTTTTATGGTAAATAGCTGTTGTTTGCAAGGCATTAGGAGAAAATTAACATTCAAAATCATGATATCATCTTAGTGAAAGCTAGTGACATCTTGAAACATATATTTTAAAAACTCATGAAAATTCAAGTTTGTGGCACATGTTTAGTGTTCATGGTGTTTCTGACCAACTCCTCTGTTGTTTATCATCTCACATCAGCCTTCACTTGTCTGTCTAATGAGAAGTCAAATAATAATAACAAAAGTATAAATCAACCTTTGAAGCAATGTACATATTAAATGTAAAATTTTGCCAGGATTTAACAGTACATTTTTTATGAAAAAACTAAAACCTGTACACATTAAAATAACAGTATAGCATTGGATTGTGGGTTATAATGGTGAGATACCCATAAGCCTTTGCGCTTGAATACTTATGTATATTTTGGCAATGCATTGGGACTACAAAAAATAAAATAAAAAAATTACAAAAACATAACATGTACAAAAGTTTTTATTTAGACTTAATAGAAGTCTTGGTTTTATTTAGTGTAGTTGTTTTGTTATCAGTAGTTGTGTTTTTGAAGTCACCATTATGGTGATTAGTGATCTCGAGCTGGCACCTTGGACTTTCATTACTACTATATAATGTTCTTCCAGCCAATCAATTTGTGTTTAAGTAAAACACAAGTGTTTGAACTGTGCAACTTCGAAGATATATCACAAGGTCAGACTTAATGTCTGACGCTACCTTGCAAATGGCACTATATATATGTTATTTGACAGCTATATGTTTTAAAAACACTATCTAGCTGTTAATTTCAGCATCAGCAAGACACGGTTAATTTTACAGTAAATTGCTGGCAACCCTGCTGCCACTTCTTTACTGTTTTTTGATGGGAAAATCTTTAACAGTGTGTGGTTACTCTAGGGCATCCGTGTGAACTTGAGGGGACTTAATACATCCACTAAAAACAACCTTGGGACCAGTTGGTTAAACATAATGACTCCCAATAGAGAACTTACAGTAGATCTGAGAAAAGGTTCAGCATTGTTTGCAGACGCCACTAGATTTTATTTTTTGTTATGTAATGCAGTGCCAGTCAAACAGTAGGCCTACATTTTAAGGCTTCAGTGTATAAATATTTTTGGAGACACCCTATTCATGTGATTATCTAATCAGCTAATCATACGGTAGCAGTGCAGTGCATAAATTCATGCAGATACAGGTCAGGAGCTTCAATTAATTTTCACATCAACCATCTGAATGGGAAAAGTGATCTCAGTGATTTTCTCAGATCTACTGTAAGTTCTCTATTGGGAGTCATTACGTTTTACGTTTAACCAACTGATTGTTGGTACCAGATGACGCTTACCAGTGTTCCTAATAAAGTGCTCAGTGAGTTTATATATTGTTAATTATAATACCAATTATATACAGTTGTTAATAAATAAAAATTGCTATTATACATTAAAGGATTATTTGGGGATCAATGTAAGTTAAGCTCAATTGACAGCATTTGTGGTATAATGTTGAATTATAATAATATTAATAATACTTTTGAATTGTATAGCTCCTTTCATACATAAAATGCAGCTCAATGTGCTCCACAGTTAGAAGAATAAAAAAACATAGAATTCAACATTTCAGACAAAGTAAAACATATTATGGCAATAAAAACGAGACAGAATACCAGAAAAGTCCTTCCTATTTAAAAAACAAACAAACAAAAAAAAAACAGAAATCTGGGTTACAGGGAGGCACTCACAATGGATGTTTATGGAGTCAATCCATAAACGTTGAATTACTCATTGTTTCAAAAGTAAAGCCACAAGATGTGACATTTTAGTGATAAAATCGTTTACTAACCTTTTCTGTGTTTACAACTTTGTTGCCATGACGACGTAATACTGTAAACCTTAAAGCCCTAAAATGACTGTAAAATCAATTAAGCTTAACTTGTATTAAGCCCATAATATTCTATTAAGTATGTGTAAATTACAAGCTGTGACATGGATTCTGCTACCGTAAAGTGTGACCTAAAGTAATGCAGAGACATTCTACAACTATATACAAAAGACACCATGACAAAACAGCTAATTTGTAAGTCAAACCTCACTGACAGCTCAATAAAAGAGCATATGGACAGACATCTAACCTTCCATGTCCAAAATTACTCTCTTTCAGTTGGAGTCTGGGGACCAGATAACGATTAGGTTTCCCTGAACATGCTGAGAGAGATGCAAAACCAGGGTAGCATGATCATCCGTCATCTAGTGGCTTTGACAGAACATAAGCCTGATCTCGCTAAACGAAGATTCCCCTGAATGCCTGAGCAAAACTAAAGGTTAGCACAAGGTTCTTGGGCCATGGAAGTACTATTGCTCTCTAATTGACAACATCTCTTGCGTGCCACTGGTCTTAGATCACAGATGCTTGTGACATTTACAGTACGATTGTAAAGAGCTGTCAGAAACAAACAGACAGTGAGTAGCGGACATGTGTGCCTGGTTTATGAGTCACCTCTCATGTGCGTCTCCAAGCATTCTGCTGTAAAACCACAGACAAAAGTTTTGTAAACCAAGAGGCGCTCATTTGAGCAACAGAAGCGAGGTATAACTTATTTAATGGCAGAATGAAAACCAAATGTCACAGTGACCTAGACAACAGTGTATCTTAAGAAAAATCTCTCTTATGGTTGTAATGAGATCTAAACTGGTTAGAAAACAACTATCATGTTACAAATCTCATTTGCCTTATACTATCTTACAGAACAAAGATTACATTATGCTCCGTGACAATCTGTTAATGCTTTGATTTGTGGTATATGTGCAAGAACAACTGTTTATGTTTATTCTCAACAATAGTAGAGAAAAGAATGTCATATAAAAATGTGTATGAGGAAAAACACTCTTCTTATCACATTTAGCCTGAAAAACATCTCCACATGTTTGCTTGCTCATAGCCTACTCACAAACCTTGGCACCTCTGTGTCTCCATAAGCATCTGTGTACACTGAATTGAAAAGAAAAAACTAGTCTTTGCTCCATTTTTATTTGAGTGTTGACGGAGGAGTGTGCTCCATCTGTGTAAACTCTGCAATAGTGACTTCCTTTCCATGTCTCAGACAGAGGCTGGAGGCAAACCACAGATAAGTCCCCATATATGTCCCAAATGGAAGAGGACCTAAGATTACCTCATTATGGCCCATTGCTCTCTAAGATGTGCTTCGTTTGGAATTCTTTGAACATAATGAACACATCTGACATACATCACACACTTTCAGATATCATATTTTATGGTCTGAAGGCATTTTTTAAAGGCAGATAAAAATAGCTTAAATTCAGCTGTTGTTATGGGTCACTTAGGCCACTTCCTGTTTTTCTCCATCCCTTTCATCACTGAGCACCATTATTTGTGTTCACAGATGCACAATTAACTCTGAACATGTTAAATGATGCTCTAGTTTAAATTTATCAAATGTTTTCCCCCAACAATTTATATTAATCATCTCAGCTGATTTAGAGAGAGAAAACAAAAGCAGAGGAACAATCTTTTGATTTACATTTACATTTAAAGTATTTAGAAAGCTACATTAGTTCTATCCATGTCTTATACAGTGTCTTACAAAAGTGCTTCAGTTTCACATTTAAGACCATTGTGATCAACAGATGGCAAGCTTGTAAGTATCTGCTAACAAGTGCTTCCTGCACAAGAATAAACAAGTGCTACTGGATAGTATTTCAGATCTTGTAATCTTTCAAATTATGAAACAAACTTGGTTTATATTGGCAATAGTAAAGTGACAATACATGTTTATGATAGGTATTGGAAAGGCTTCGATCAAATTATATTGAATTGTATTGCTCATAAGATAATTATATATATATAATTATCTTATGAGCAATACAATTCAATATAATTGATGTTAAAATAACATCAGAAATATATATATATATATATATATATATATATATATATATATATATATATATATATATATATATATATATATATATATATTTCTGATGTTATTTTAACATTATTATTATTTAGAGAATTAACATTAATGATTTATTGTATATTAATCTATTGAGATACATAAATCTTAGTTTATCCTGAAAATAATATATAGTGACAATAAATGTTTGTGACAGATAATAGGTGAAGAGCCAGATCAACTAATAATAGTAATAACAATAATACTAAAAATAAATATCATAGTTATACTGTAGTAACATATTATTATTATTATCTATAGTAATAACATTTATGATTTATTCACTTTATTAAGAACACTGTGGTACTAATAAAATGCCAGACGTGGTCTTCGCCTCAAGGTTTGGTTATAGTAACACTATTATTATTTAGAGTATTAAAATGTATGATTTATTTATTTTATATTTATGTCCTATATATTTTATACACATTTTTATCTTTCGAGCCACACAATTGTGAAAAAAATATTGGTTTGTATTGACAATATATAAAATATTTAAATTAAATATTTATGACATGTATTGGAGAAGAGCCAGATACATTAGTAATAATAATAATATAGTATTAGTAATAACTGCTTCAATAATATGTAATAATATATTCACAATTACCGTACAGCACGTCATTGCTACTATTTGCCCCTTTCACAGAGTTTTATCTTAATTGGAAAGACTTTGTTCGAATGATATTGAATTGTATAGCTCCTTAGATCCTTTTTATATTTCAATTAAGATAACACGTTGTGAAAGGGGCTAATAGTAGCAATGATGTGCTGTACATTAATTGTGACTATCATGCCTTAATTATTAGATAAAATAAGTGAATAAGCAGCCAGACAGTGTAAAGTATGCAGAAACAGTGAGTCAACAGTGTTGTGTTTGCAGTCTGTCTGCTCCACCACTGAATTGGTGAAGCCCCGTCATATCAACTAATTCTCATGGCACAGAGAAGACGCATATCTCACTGCACCGTTAATACAGAACAAGCCCACCGTCATTCACTGTTATTTTCCTAAAGGGTGAAAAAAAAAGTAAAGTCCCATATGTGAGACATGGCCAGGGAACTTAAACAAACAAATGGAAGCAGGCAGAGGTGTATATAGATGACAGACCGTAATACTCGCACAGGAGAACATTCTTAAAATAGCATTGCATTTAGGTGAAGGCTACTACTCTAGTAACCTAAAATTTCTGGTCAGGGATCGACTTCCTCCCCTCACATCCTCATGTGACTCATTAAGAAAGAGTAGCAAATGACTGATTTAAGATTAGATTTGAAAACCGCAGCACTTACAAGCATTAGGAGCAAATGTCAGAATGGCGACTAAGAACAAAGAAGATTACAGTAAGTGTGATTTAAAGATGTTTTCATGAGACAGTCCCTCTTCATATCTTCTCCATGCTTTCTCTCTCCCTCTCTTCTTGTTAGAAAATCTGCGCTACGTGTTAAGCTTTTTTTTCCTTTCTGGGAGCTGCTCTTTAATCGTTGCCTTGGCTTTCACTTCCTTACCGTTGTAAACAAATGCAATTTTGCATTTCCTGTAGTCTAGACACAACAAAAGTAGCGTTGGCAAGCCAAGTTTCAAAACACGCTGTTTGCAAAGCAGCAAACGGACTCTGACAAAAGGAAGAAACTAAATTCAGCAGGTGTTTCTAAAATAAACTGCTTCAGTTTATTGACAGGTTCATAATATGAGTTCATAATTCCACCATTTTATTGATACTTTTTTACAAGGTTTTCAGTGCAATGATTTTTAAAATTCTGACTATTGTTCAATGTACAAACTCAAGTAAATAACTTATTAAATAATTAGCCTGAATACGGTTCTCTCACATTGGAGTCTTTCATTGAGTTTAATAGAAAAATAACTATTTTAAATGTTTTCCATTAGTTCAACTAAAGCGATGAGTACAAGAAAAAACCTTCACTCTGTTCTATGCTCAAAACATACAAAACAAGCCACTTGTAAATATAACCCTGGAAAAGCTTAAGCTAATATCAGCCATCCAGCAAACAAGTATTTTTTGTCTGCATTCTCCCAGAACAGAACATCTACAAAAACATCTCAGGGTTGGAGGACAAAGCCATGCTCCGGCCATACATCTGTGAGTTTTAAAACAAAGCTTTGTTTGTAAGCTTCACTCACTTGTGCTCATGAAAGCAGACACTTACTTGAAAAACTTCTCCTTTTTTTCCAGGGAAACAGTCTAAACCAACATCCTGGTATAAATTTGCAAAACGCAATACAGGCCGGATTGTGTGTGCGCGGGATAGACGTGGGGTGCATACAAATGGCCCCCCGTCTAAAGTCCCCCCTGTTTCTCTTCAGCCTCAGAAGCTAATGTACAATAAATCAACAAAAGAGCATTAATGTATCCATTGAGTATAGGAGAGGCTACTGTTATTGTACCTTTTTTTTAAGTATTTAATTGGACTGGTCCCTTGAAACGTTACACGGCTCCTTCAGATGACTTTTCCCCAAATCTAAGAAAAGATTGATAAGAATTTCTTTCCTCCTTCCCTCCCTTAAATCTCCTCTGTTTTTTCATCCCTCTCTCCCTTTCAGGAGAGGCAGAGTTTTTTACCAAAGGGAGAATAAAGTTTCAACTGCATGGCATTTGAAGGTAAGGGAGTGAAATTGGAGGCTGGTCGTTGGGGATAAGGCAAGGCTGGGAAAGAGGGAAGTTGGCAGTGGTGCCCGGCCAGACTCGGTGCCTTGAGCTCCCCCCTCCCTGCACCAGGTGTCTGCTACATTTAAATGATACTATTATTCATAGACAAGAGAGCAGGGTATTAAAAGTCCCCCCAAAAATCATTTGCAATTGAATACAGATATAATCCTGGAAATATAAGTCTCCATTTAGGCCTTGCCATTAAGCTAACAAGGAGCCCTTTGTACAACATGTGTGTATTAATCACGGTCAGGGGAAAGGAGCAGGAAGAGAGAGAGAGAGAAAATGGAGAGCGAGGGAGGGAGAATGTGTAAGAGAGAGAGAGAGAGAGAGAAAACACCATGCGTGTGTTCTCATGCAAATTGAAATGTTGCTCATCAAAAACGAGCTTATCACTTTAGCTCTTGTTCTCGGCAGACTCGGTGGGCTAGCACGAATATGAAGTGCTTTGGTAGGGAACATGTGCCTCCGAAAATGTATTTGCATTTGTGAAATTAAACACACTTCATTTCTTTCAGCTGCACTGCACGATCCTCTGTGAGCGAGTTTGTCAACTAACAAACAAGATGTAAAGACTCACACACTGGGTGCAGATGTCGCAAAGAACATGTGTAGGAATTTCAACAATGAGTCGTGATTTCTCAAACATACTGTGTGTGCTTCATTTGACTGCAGATCACTTTGATTTGCAACTTTTTGTGGCAAATAGAGAATTTGGAGGGCCCTCGATGTACCCCCAATCACCCCCCCCCCCCCCCAAGCTCCCTCTCCTCCTTTACAAACTCCTCTCCAGCAATCATTACATCACCATTTCTCTAAGCCGATTTTCAGCGGGTCTGGCTCTGTTATTAAAATAGTAATTAATTTTTGTCCAACTGAACAAAAGCGATTTTTTCCCCCCCACAAAGTGTCGCTGGAGAGTGCAGGGGTGCCGGTGAGGTCCTCTATACTCTTTCCATCTAGCCTGCGGTCTCTAGGCCTAATCCCCTCAAGTGTGGTACAGTAAGAGTGCTTTGATAATGGGATAGAATCAGACACACACACTAGATCAACCTGGATCTCAGGATGTGTTTGACTGACTGATGTCATGAACAATGCGACTAAACAATAAGGTCCAGCATCTTTGAAAAGTAGGAGAGGGTGAGTGAATAAGGAGTTGTTATAAATCACCCCAAGAATTAGGACATAATTTAAATGCCAGTGTTGGGTCAAACAGTTATCCACTACAAATGACTAATTACTTCTATAAAATTATAATCAGATTTCTTTAGTAAAAAAGAGCAATCACACTGCTAATTACTGTGCTTTTAAGATACTTTCTGAAATGCTTTTCAAGAAACGTTTTAGTTTTTTTGCTCAGCAAATTAAAAAAATAATGTCTATATTTCCTTGTTGTTCATTGTTTCTTCCTTATAATGACTCATTAGGGAGCCCATGCCCTACAGCTATCACAGAAAAGCAAAGAGACATACATACAGTATGAACATAATTCATGTTTTAAATTCTACGTGAATAAAACTATTTTAGGAATATGTGTAACGCAAGTAAGGTACTTAAATGTAATTATCCCAATTGAAAGTCAGTTACATTAAATTGATTACAAGAATTAAAAATGTAATTTGTTACACTACTATTTACTTAAAAGTTATTCGATTACATTATCTAATTAATTACTTTGTGATCAGATTACACACAACACTGTTAAGCACAAAATATTGCCTTGCAGAGGCAAAATGCAGTAACTACACATTTGGTAAAATCTGACCAAATGACCAAATCTGGTTTCTTAGCCTACAAACCGTCCTGAGACTGATGGGTTTGGCTCAACTATACTCAGATTTGGAGAAAATAGAGTGAGATTATTTTAGACGATCAAAAACTTTTCAGTTTCACTATCACCCTAGTTACTGCGTTTTAGCTTTGAAGAGCAGAGTAGATCAACATAGTTTCATGAGAACTTGTAATAATTTGCACGAGATGGAGAAATCATGAGATATCGTACAACTACCCATACAAAAAAGGTACAACTTTTATTTTCATATTAGAGACCAATCAAGCAACAAACAGAATTTCAAATCGATACAATACAGGCATCAAACTGTAGCTAGCCTCTTATCCAACACAAATGACTAATCTATGTCAATAACCTCTAATACCCTTCGCCGGTCTCGTTCGAAACCCAGATGTTCTTCTTTTTTACACAAAAGTTATTTTCCTATAATTTAATTAATTTCAGGTATTATGATGTTAAAGATTACACAGATGAACTTGATTGAGCAATATGGACACAGCTTAATGGGTTAGTACCCAATGTATGTCCTGAAACAGAGCTGGAATGGGCTTATGCGTAGAATCACTATAGCAAATAATATTTCAAGATAGAATTTTCCTTGGAAACACCAAACATGTTTAAAATCCAAGTCAGAGAAGATGGGGGGTAACCCAAAGGAATAAAAGTTGACTTTGAGAGTCTTTGAGTTCCCGCACAGGCCATCTGCCATAAAACACCATTGTAAAGTTGTACACAGGAGCCTGAGATTGATGACTTGAAGTCTTTCAAAACACTGTTTGTATAAGTGGAGTTATGCTAAAAATGTGGTGCAAGCAAGCAGTGATAATATTGCCACCGTTCATCCGAAACAGAGCATTACTGCAATGATAAACATTCTGTTTGACTTTATGGATTTAGTCAGCTGGTGTGCTTTAAAGGCCGAGAAAAATGTGGGTGGGAAAACATTTGCCTTTCTCCAAAATTAAGTCATTATTTCACACAGTTCTGCCGCGCCATAAATGCATGTCCTGAGTTATTCTGGCAGTCTCGGCTTCCCTACAAATCACAATAGAGATGTCAGGAGATCATCTCAGAACACGACCATATCCGCCCCTTTCCCACCACAACACATTGGAGCATTTACATCTTTCCATATGAGCTCTGTTGTGCTGTAGTTATGTCATGAGAATCAATGAAAATTGGTGTTGTTTTTAATTGCTCATCCAACTCAACAAACACATATGACTTTCTTTCTTCTGTGAAATACAGAAAGCCTTCCGAAAGATGCATATCTGAAGAATATTCTGACCACTCATATCATGAAGTGAATGAGGATTGGGGCTGTAAAGACAAAAGGGACTTGAATTTATGTCTGTTTTTTACTAAATAAATTTTGTAAGGCTTCAGAAGACTTAGAATATAGTGCACACATTGTATAGACCAAGTTTATGGTGCCTTTCTTTGCCATTTTAGAGCTTGACAACCTCATTAACTTTATAATATGGAAAAGAGTGTCCTTAACATGAGGGTGATTGAACAGAATTTTCATTTTGGGGTGAACTTTCCCTTTAAAAGTAATTAAAAAAAAAAAAGAAATCTGTCATGTGTACATCTATAACTGTCTGGTTTGGTTCAGCCACCAAATCAGACAGAAGGAAACTACAACAGGCAGTTAGGACTGATTATTGGTGCCCCCTTGCCCACCCTCCAAGACCTGCACGTCTCCAGAGTGAGGAAACATGCAGGTAAAATCACTCTGGACTCCACACACCCTGCCCACTCCCTTTTTGAACTGTTGCCCCCCATTTACCACATGAACAATTAAACTGCCTTCAGGACTCCCATAGTGCAATAATGTATAAATATGTCATGTACATATGTAAATTCACATATTTAATTCAATAACTGTACATACCCCTACCTTGCACATGTGCATACGCCATTCTATGTAACTTATATATCCTATATTTTGTATGTCTATTTATATTCTTTTCTTGTTTTATCTTCTGTGACTCACTGTAATTTTATGTGTGCACTTGCTTGTTTCTCTTGTCACCCAAAAAATAAAAAAATAAAAAAAATCCTTGTGAACACACTTGGCAATAAAGCTCATTCTGATTCTGATATCTAGAATAAATATTCTAAAACACATAGGTGTGCTACATTGATGCTTCTTCCTGTCTGTAAAGAAGCAACAGGTCATACAATTCTTTGTCTGTCTTTTACAGGCTCTGTTCTCATGAAAATTATTTTTTCCCTACATTGTGGACAGCTGGGGAAGGGGGAGCTTTCCAGGGTTTCACTGCATCTCAGTGTGTCCAAGCAATAAGTGTGGGGCCAGTGCAGTAGTCAGTGCAGGATTTAAAAAGACTTCCTCATGCAGAAATATTTAATCTCCTTTCAGAAAATAAAAGAGGGAGAGATGGGGAAAAGGATGAGGGAAAAGAGAACCTACCATGAGATTTTCTGTTCTTTATTACTTGAGCAAGCAGTATCAAAGAGTTGTACATCATAGTTTGTCGTTGTTCATTTTGTACTAATAAAAATAATAAATTGATCAATTGTCACACATTATACATTTCTGCATATACATGGTGAAATTATTTATTTTTCACATATCCCAGCTAAGCTGGGGTCAGAGTGCAGGGTCAGCCATGATACGGCACCCCTGGAGCAGATAGGTTCAAGGGCCTTGCTCAAGGGCCCAACAGTGGTGTCTTGAACCCCTGACCTTCTGGTCAGTAACCCAGAGCCTTAACCGCTGAGCCATGACTGCCCTAACTGTTATCGAGTGTGAAATTCATGGGGATCAAATTGAGACAGGTATGTTTGTATGAAGGAAAATCTTTTCTTTTTTTTTTTTTTGACAAAATAGTAGAGCTGTGGTACAATGTTAGTACTCATGCTTCTTTACAGAGGTGTAGTGCTCATGTGGGTGATGCAGGTTCGAATCTGGACTGTGACTTGTCCTGCTACACCTGTTTGACTTTTCTCTCCCCAATAATTTTCTGTCCCTTCTTCACTATGCTTTCCAAAAGGCCAAAACAAAAATAAAACAAATAATAATTTTAAAAAATAAGTAGGCTAAGAAACCAGATTTGGTCACAGGTCAGTTTTGACCAAATGTGTAGTTACTGCATTTTGCCTTTGCAGGGCAATATTGTGTACTTAAGAATATATATATATATATATATATATATATATATATATATATATATATTGTTATCATTATTTTACTGTACAGTTTTTGTTTCTATTTTTCATATTTTCTAACTTACTAAAAATGTACTCACTGTAAATTTTGAACAGCATAATAATTAGTGTGAAAATTTTTATTGGAAAATTAACATGGGAGTAAAAATGAGAGCAAAAATGAAAAAACATGAAAAAGTGAAAAACACATTTTAAATATTTCTTCTTCATTTACATCTTACTTTTAATTGTTGTTTTTCCAAATCCTTAAACTTCCTTTTTAATTGCTTTTTAAAATGAAAAAATAAATAAAAATAAATAACAGACCATGTGAATTACATATTTATACTGTTTATTTTTTTTTAATGTACAAGAGTAAAAAAGGAATAAAATTAAGTACATGAAAAAAAAAAATCTTAAATACTTTTTAACTTTTCATTTTTTTTTCAAAATCCTATTTCCTAGCATAAATTATTATTATTTTTAGTTATATATATATGTAATTGTATATAATATTTTTTTTATATGTTACATGGAAAAATTTACAAGAGCAAAAATGAAAGTACACAAAAGTAATATAAAAACGTACCTATTTTTTTCTTTATTTGACATCTTTTCATAAATTTTTTAGAAATCCTAAAACTTCTTAAAAATATCTATCTATCTATCTATCTATCTATCTATCTATCTATCTAGATAGATAGATTTTTTTGGGGTTGTTATATTTATATATAATTATGTATGTATATTATATATAATTCTTTTTATAAAGTACGACTTTTCCAAGAGGCAATTATGGCACATTTAACAGCCTTTTCCAATTAACTTCATTGTCAGAAATAAGTGCCATATATGCCATTCACTATGACAGATTACTTCACCTTTTATCTAAACCCATATTGCAAACATTTAGCAGGTCATAGGAGGAAATCCTCTAGCATGATCTTCACAACACTAATGACCATATCTGACATGACCACCATGTCTGGCAGTGCCCCAACATCCCTGGCACCAAAATTACCTCAGGGTCACACTTCTGGCATAAAGAGTGGAGGGACAGAGAAAGAGTGAGCACCTGCATGCATGATCTGCACCTATGCCAAGCTGAGGATTGGCAGAGGAGCTGGCACCAACCCAAAGAAGAAGAAGGTTAGAGTATACACCAGTGAACCTCATAAACAGGGCTGACTCAGGATCCCGACCCAACCCCTGTCAGCCCCCCCGGAGTAAACATATGCTCACAAAGAACCTTGAACTAGTTTTGGCCTAAAAGTTAGCGAGTATAGCCCCTGCAAAGAGAGGCATTTGCATCTCAGAGTGATATCAAGTTCTGTTATCAGATCTTGGCAGATGTTTGAGCACTGTGTCTAATGTTTGTATCTCTACTTCACAGTTTTCTGTGCTTCTGTTGTAAAATTGTCTAATACAGACATAAAGATTAAACTAAATTTGTTCTCATAAAAACGCTTTCCATCAATGTTGGTTTTCGTTTTGATTCAGAAATGTGAGAGTTATTTAATAAATGGCCGTCTAGCTTAGAGCCCATACATTACCATAGCTATCTAAAATCATTTCTGGAATATAATGAATACAACTCAGCCATCCAACATCTGTGCAGACATGCCTAAACCCTGTGGACTTTCTATGCTCAATTTAACACTGACAGAATCATCTCTCTCTCTCTCTCTCTCTCTCTCTCTCTCTCTCTCTCTCTCTCTCTCTCTCTCTCTCTCTCTGTAATTGGCTTTGTCACTAAGCACTCAAAATAACTAATCAGCGGACACATACTTTATACACAAACTCAATACAGTTGAAGATTTTAGACAGTTTCTGTTACTTAAGTTACAGTAAAATGCTTTTAGTGGCATAAACAGTTGCTAATGGGCTTGTGGATTAGGTGCAGAATGAGAGAGAAGGTTAATAGATTAGCCCCATTGTTTTGATTGATTATCAGCACACTGCTCTAATTACAGTGATTATAAGGAGGCAAAGGCTGGTTGCAGAGGGGGAAGAGAGATCTGTGGGGACAGAGCGAAAAGGTACAACATGGTGTATTTTTACTCAAGGAGGTAGATATAGAGACAGTATAGATGAGGTAAATTTTATGAAAGGTATGACTGTTATTCTTTTCAGAAGTGCAATAACTATTTGACTTTGACATGTCCTACCTCATATTCAAGAAACATATTGTAATGTACAGACAGATGGATAGACAGACAGGAGGATAGATAGACAGATAGATAGACAGACAGACAGACAGACAGACAGAAGAGATAGATAGATAGATAGATAGATAGATAGATAGATAGATAGATAGATAGATAGATAGATAGATAGATAGATAGATAGAGACAGACAGACAGACAATACAACATTTGAAACTGCTTAGAAAAGTTCAAGTCAGAACAGAGCCAATTTTACACATTAAACCTGTGAAATACCAGATTGCTTCACTTGGGTGTGTTTGTATTATGCATGTATAATAATTATATATTAGTTAGATTTTTTTAATAGTATGAAAGTATGTCACTTCAAAACACTGCTTGAAATTACACGGCAGCTTCTCTCTAACAGTTGCGAGTCAAGTGTTCATGGTAGAGTTGTGTCTT